>NW_010157512.1:50693-67940 GCF_000695765.1 Mesitornis unicolor
CCCTTGTCACTTCTCATCTGAGCAGAGGCCCCTGTCAGCAGCAAGCTCGTGTCCCTTTTGCACCTAACTTTCATTTATGCTCTACTAGTCTTTTTCAAAAAAGCATTTGAGTTAGTAGTTCTTTCAGCACTACTTTTGATATAAAATTTTAAGGCAGCTGCTGCAACAGCTTTCTGGGAACAGCTATAAGGCAGCCTACGGTTCCACTGTGCTGCTGAGAGATTAAGCGGATGTTTATACCCTCTGGAGTCAAAGCCATCGTCCGCTGGAGACTGAAGGGTCAATTGTCAGTACAGTGCATACAGGGACTTAGTTAACGTCCATGGGAGTAGTTCAGCTAAATCTCCACTGAATCATTATCCCTGAATGTATCTGAGGAATTTAACCAGCACCCTTTGCAGCTTCTTGCTTTGTTCAGTGTCTAAGTCTGAGATGCGATGAGATTCTCGCTTAATCTTGCGGACAATGCATTTCTGAAATTTTGGTAATAGAGGATTATGGGGTTTGAACAAGGAAGAATTTTGCCTATAGCAACAGAGTAAAAAATGCTAACGAGCATTATTTCTGCAGATACAATTATGTATTTGGCAACCTGCACCGTACTTATTACAACACTGCCACATGGGCTGGAGAAGGTTCACAGCTGCAGACACTGAACAGCACCTCTGTCAGAATTTCTGTGATTTTCAACACATTAAAGAACATGAGTAAGAGACTTCATGCAGAAAGGCAGAAGACAAAAAAACCCCAACAAAACTAAGGTTCCAAACCATATGAAATTAATTTAAAATTGTGTCACATACCCTCCCCTTCCAGATCAACTTCAGCAAGCCTAGAATACAAAGCCTACACCAAAGCAGCGAAAAGCAACCAGCCTCCTGAATCCCTTCCCCAAGCTGAGAAGTCTGTTGTTCGCAAATGCAGACTTCCTTTTTGGGGGAGGAGGCATGGAAATGCCAGCTGCTACAGTTCTGCTGACCTAAATACGAGACATGACCCAATACCGTGCCAATAATTTTTTATGAAATTAAGCTGTTTTGTCTAAATAAAACACACCAAGCTTGGACTTACGTGTTCTTCTGAAGCATAAAGGACTTCCATTAGCCGATCCACAAGGTCATTATTCTCTGCCCCGTGTTCTTGGCAAAGAAGTTCAATCTCCCTTAATTTGCCAAAGTAGAAATCCCTTTCCTTCTCCACACCTTCAAGTGCAAGTTTTAATGAATGTACCTGCATACAAACCAATACAAGATGCATCAGTTGTAAGGCGCACTACAGACAAAACAACTCAGTCTCAATTTATGCAAGATAAACAATCTTAAAAATACATGCCATTTTATAGCTTAAAATGAAGTCTTTTTTTTTTTCTGAAGTGTTAGATTGAACTTTACACAATAGAGAGTAGTACATCAGGCTCCCCCATTGCACTTTGTGGATACATCTTAACCTTGATCCTTAAAGGTCAACTTTCTCAGTGCTTTTTTATACTGAAGTTCAAAGCAGCAGTTCAGGAATCAGGGCTACTTAAAGACACATCTTCTAACAAAGCTGCCAGCAGTATCATGTAATGGTAATTAATAAAACTTTCAGCTCAGTACTTGTATTATTTTGCCTGGATTAATGTGTAGCTGTTGGGAGACCTACTATATCTCCTTGCCTAAAAATACGTATATCTAGCAGAAAAGCTCACAAAGGGAAACAGTCTAGTTAGGAAGTTAAAGGGTCCTCTATTTGAAAACGTGAGTACTGCTGTGTTGTTTTTTTCACCTCTTCTTTTCTGCCTCCCCACTTACCATATTGTTATAGACCTGTATTTTGGCACTCTGATGCCATGATCAGCTGCACCATGGACTTTCTGCTCTGACTGATGTGTTGCTGCTGTCAAATTCTCTCAGATGCCAAGTATCTTTCTCTTTGCAACCTTGTTCACAAGAGTCTTCAAGCTATATTGCCAGGCTCAATTTCACCACTAGGACTGCTGCAAATCATTTATGGGCAGAATACCTCTTAATGATTAGGCTTCATATAAATCATGACAGATCTTGCATTGTATTTCTATACATACGTATGTACACACTCATACATGTATATGTATATATATTTTAAAAAATTATTTTGTGGGAGTGTAACAGATAAACTACTGTCCAATAGGGTACACACAATCAGGATAACATGTGTAAGTGGCTCTCAAATTTGGAGGACAGCAGTGTAACAACCAACAGAAACAATCACAGATGAAGCTGTCTACAGTAAACACACTGACCCAAATCACATCCAAATTAGCATCCACATTTCAAGGCCTGCAATTATAGCAATGATTTTCTAAATAAAACATGCTAAATAAATTAAATTGCATCAGACCACATTTCAGTGAAGTGATATGATTTAACAGAGAGTTCTGTGTTGTCAGTTCTACTGCAAGCTTATTTATTTCCTTCACTAGTACAAATACCAGCAGAGTTCAAACAATGCTGTGATAGCCTACTAAATCCTATCAGTTCATTTTTCCGTAACTGCTGAGCTAGCGCTGCCTTTTGCTGACCTCTGATTGCACTCTCAGAGGTGTCAGACAGCAGAACTGCCCTGCTACCAGGGCAGGATCTTGGAGCATCTCATTCATGCACTAACCCATTTCTGACTTCGCTGCCCGAGTGTGACACCCAAGGCTTCTCACGACAGTCTGAATCTATGATTCATGATACCATGACCAGTCACCTGAAAATTAACTGTTTATTCATGAAAGCAGGAATAGCAAAATGGAACACAAGTTCACAGTATTGTGGTCTACTGATGAAGACTTCACATTTAAGACATCTTCTGGATCTGCAGCAGCATATTGCCTGAGAGGGACACCTGCATCCAGACAGTGCAAGCACGTCACGGCTTCCAGATCTCTCGCTTTCTGCTTGCTACAGCTTTGGAAAGCAATGTACTTCAGCTGAAACACTGGCAGCTGATAGCTCTGAGCATTTTCCCTTCTGACCTATCCCCTATGAAGGCATTCTCCCGTTTTCATTCTGTACATTCACTCTGTTTTAAGAAAAAGAAGTATTAAACTATGCATATATGCATACAGTTATTTGACTACAGTAGACAGTAAACGCTGTTATAATCCAACCAGATATGCTTTTCTTCAGTTACATATCAGCTATCTGTAACACGTTAATTTGTATTTCTTCAGGTAATTAGCACATCCATGTGCTACTCTTTCCTTCCATTAACATGCCAAAAGGCTAATCCTGTGTGAGGAATCCTGCACACGTTAACTCCCGTGCTCTGTTTCTGGAGCAGAAGTACCCATATGCAATGCAGCTAAAGGGTGCAAAGGAAACATTTCCTACTTACTGGTCTTTTATGGCACTTACTGCTAGTACAGATACTCCCAAGACTGCAGAGCCAGGTTGGAGATTAAGCACACATTGTAGACACGCAGCCAAGATGGTGCTGGTTTCAGAAACTACATGTGTGCTGCCATACAGTTAAGGGTTCCCGGGACCATTTGCCACAAGTAAAGGTCCCTTCTCCACGTGTCATGGTCCCTGGTCTGTGTTGTCTCCTCAGCTGCACTCAAACTTTTTGGGAGAGTACTAGCTGGCACAGACCACAGCCACAACAGGGACCACTTCAGTACTTTAATGCTATGGGTAATCAAGTTCCAGTGCACAGCGACATTCCTTCGAAGCATTCAATTTACTAGCACAGACCAGGGCAATAGCTAAGACCATTTTAAGAGAAACTTGAAGATTGTAGGGAGCCGTTAAACCAGCAAATGTTATGGATGGCTTACGATTATTGCAAATAGCTCATTAAGCAACCCTGTGGTAAAATATACTTACATTTTTCCACTACAAATTGAATGGAAGCTCAGATGTTGCAACTTCCTTTAGCTGCCATCCACAAAAGGGCTGAAAAATGTTACTGCCACATAGGAATTTGATATCCACAGACACCATTCAACATCTCTTACCCATAATCAAGACAGCAAAAGGGTAAAAGTGGTTGCTGCCCTCATCTTCCTGGTTGCTGGAGTGGTAAAAATGGGCAATTTGGCTCTCCCAGCATGTCCAGACTGGGGGTCAAAAAAACTTGGCTCAGAGGTGCTTGCAGCATAGTTTTTTTGGCTTGTGTAATATGCCCAGGGTGCACAAGTAACCATTAGTGGGAAATGAAATACCACGCATTGCCAGCATTTAAAAAAAGCCTTCCAGACCATTCGAGCTAGAAGAGGTCTCCTAAAAACTAGCTATTAAAACACCAGCTTTCCAAATCCTCAAAATTTCTTCTCTTCTTTGGTGGTGGGGGAAATAAAGTTTTCCCTCAGGGTTATTTGTATATAAAGGTTCAGGTTTTCACACATGGAATGTGCTAGGAATACATTAGCAGTGGATGTGATAGCAACTCTCTATTTTAGTAAAGATCAAGTATTTTTAATGTTACTCAGGTCTCAACCAACTCTTCCTCCTGAAGCAAACACATTCTGACTCCTGAGTACAAACATCATGGTTTAAGTTGCATTAAGCTGACGTTTGAACTCTACTCTTACCCTGACTTTAAAAAAAAAAATCCATGAAAAATATATGCATCCATTCCTTGTGCAACATTTAAAACTTTTCGGCTACAGTAACAATCAAAAGCCCATTTAGGAGGCTGGTGGATCCTGTTGTGCTCTGAGCTGACCAGAATTAGACGCTGAACCCCCAGTACGCCGCGTTTGGGATGTGGCTGTCCATCCACCACCTTTAAGTGCGTAACAATAACCAAGAATTTGCAAACTGGGCCCAAACAAACTGAAATCTTTGTTGTTCAGGTCGATGAAAGTCTGAAACTGAAACACCCTTGATTGTGGAAAATTACACTTGATCCAGAATAACGTCGTCTTCCTGAATGCAGCTGCCAGGCAGCTCAGACTCTGAAACAGGAGGTTTTTCCTTTCCATTTTCCCTCATCCAGGACAAATACAGGGATCAGATCTCACTTATACTCGTGGCATTTACACCATTCTGACAGCACAGTCTTGAGCCAGATGTAGATACTGCGCAGACACTCTTACATGTCCAGGAACAACAGAGTGGTGCAAAGCTCCATAGCATAAATGAAAATTAAACCCTTACATTCCTAACAAAGACATTCTGAAGCTTTATTAATTATATTGCACAGCATTATTTATAATACAACTAAGTATTCTCACAAAGGTAGATCACATCGTTAAATGAAAAAGGTGTATTACCTTCTTAATGATCTCCTTCCAGAAAGCAGAGAGCAATGAGCTAGTCTTGATTCAGCTGCAAATCTCTAACACCTTGGTATTACAAACAGGCTTGTTTTATCCACACCAACACATTAAAATGATTTATTTCAAATTTGTAATACACAAGAGCAGAGACACTACTGAGATTTCTCCTATCTAAGTGAAATAAAAGATATATTTCAACATCTAATAAAATTATCCTACTTCAGCAAGACTTACCTGTCATTCCTAGGACCCCTTTTTAAAATTACTAGCAAACATCAGTCATCTCTGACAGATGTTATTTTTAACAATAAATCACTTTTATTTTCTTCCCAGCTGAGTTATTTCAATCTTTTGTCCCTTCATAATTCTGGAGACCAACGTTCAACAGAGGGCAATATTAGATTTCATGCCTGCCTGTGACAATGAATGCATCTAATTTTATGCCTAAAGCAAATTTACCTGTTCACTGAGCTGTATGACTTGAGTTTCCAAATCTTTATCTGATTTGGATGCTGAGCTGCTTGGTGCAGCTTTTTTCGCTGAAGATGGGCGAGAAGGTGTTGATCCTGGTTTAGAAGCTGGACTGGATTTAGCAGCACCTGAAAAAGACAATAAATAATAAATGAGATTTATCTCTATGATAAATACGTTCCTATTAACCTGATACTGAAACAGAAGTGCTGGTTTTACAGACAGCCATTCTCTCCCTTACTTCAAGGTGACAGTGGAAGAAGTTCCAGTGCTGCTATACCTTGGGAAAGAAAAAGCCACATTTCCTAGCAGTTCTACTTTGAGTTTGGGACAGAAAGTGAATTAACTCAAACTAAAATAAACACACATCGAAATAAGAATATGAAGTTCCCTAGCTCTCAGCAGCTTTCAGCTTTAAAAAAATACGCCATTAATAGACCATTCCCCATCCCAATATTTAGCGTACAAGTCTATCTTCAATTTCCCTGGAGAAAAAGATTTGAAATAAACTCAGCTAAACTGCCTCTGCGCTTTCTTAATTTTCAAATGAAAACCTGTCCTCAGACAAAGGCATAGAAATTCAGACAGAGCACACAGAATTAAATCCATCAGTGAACTCACAGTTTTGATCTGCTTAGGTTTTGCTATTTGTTTTTAATTACTTGCACAGCAAATGTGCTGGAATACAAAGCATCTTTTACCAGCAAAGATGGGAAACAAGGAGTGTGCATAGGTACTCTTTTTCACAAGGCCTGAGGCACACAAATGGCCAAGCAGAGGAACATTTGTGTGAAAGAGTTTGCAGCGGCTTCCTAGGAACCTGGTCAGTCCCTCACACTTTGCTCTGCCTCGTCATCTTTCCTCTGATTTAGTTGGATTTTGTCATTCTGCTCCAGTACATGAGTATTCGGCTCGCAGCTGTCCACCTCGCCTGGGCTCCCACAAACACCAGACTCTGCCTTTTCCTTACTCCTGCTGACTAGGTACAAATTTCGGGTGCAGTGGACATATATCTGGTAAAAAAACCTGCTTGGGTTAAGAGGACAGAACAGAAAGCCAGCCTCCTCTCCAACTGATTTGATTTGATTTATTAAGCAGCCGTGTGAATCAGAAGCCCAGCTCTGCAGCGCTCATGTTTTTCACAACAAAACACAGTTGTCCCAACACCCTGATGGGCTCCGTGGCCATCCTCCACCATCAAAATGCTGCTGGCTCTGAAGCCTGGGCCACACAAGGTGCAGGATAAAGCCCAAATCCAGCATGCACCCAGCTCAGCTCTGAGACTGTAGTTCACTTTTCAGTTTTGGGGAGATTTGCCTCAGCTGTGCCTCCCATACAATTACTTGATTTATGGCACATTACATATTGTTCTAAGTTGTCATTTCCACAATGTATCCCTAGTGGCAGACAACACTTTAATAAAGCAATGCATTGTAAAAACCGATGTTTTACGAAGGCATTACAAGAAATTGCAAGGAGGAAGGGAAAGGCAGGAGGGGGAGAGACAACTTGTGGGGCTCCTCATCTCACCAAATTGTGGAGTTCCCACAGTCTCACTGACCCAGAACTGTGCACATTGGTCCCTTGGAGGAGCTGAAAAGCAAAGGGGAAGGAACGCAGCAATAGGTTATTTAATCAGGCTTGCTTAAGCTTTCCTGATTTAGTTACAGGCCTCTCTCTGTAACAAGCATCTCCTCCCGCCTCCAAGGATAACTCTGTATTAACTGGGTCATCTAATCCTAACAGAATACAAATAAACAACTTGGTAATTCAGTCAACCTGTGTAAACATTTCTGTGCAAGATGCCCATCCCCCTTTTCTATGCTTTTTAATATAAAACAGACAGCAAAAAAATATATATACATATGCTGAATTTTTATTACTTTTTTTTCACAAATTGGTGACGCCAATAGCTTCCACATCTAATTCCATACACAAACTTACCTCTAGCAGATTTCAGATACAGATACAGACTTGCTTAAGTTGGAAAAATTCAATGTCGTGTACATGCCTGATATTAAACTTTTTTCACATCATACTTAGATCAGCAAAGAATAAATCTGTGGTAAAACATTAAAAATGCCAAGATCTTTTGTTGCTATTTCTTTTGTTAGGCAATTTCATAAACTTTAGCACCCTGCCTTCAATACTTTCCAGGTTCAGCCCATATTTTGACTAACTAAAAATCAGCTACTTCAGAGCAGGATTGTTAAGACGCTTCCAAAGTCAGGAAAATAATCTTCATTTGAATCAGCAGGTAAACAGAAGAAGATTGGTGTAAAAATATGCATGATAAACACACACATTAAATAATCGCTTTGATTATAGCATTCTAGTTGGGTCTCAAGTTATTTAATGAGTACTTACATCACATGCAACTGCAACAGTTAACTACATATATATATTTAAAATAATGTATTTGTATAATAAACCAAGGTATCAACATTTATTTCTTATTGTATTCCACACCTGCAAGACGCAGTTCAGTATTATCAACTGAAGATTAAATGCTATAAAACAACTATGGACCTTCGGATCTGAAACCTTGACTGGTTGAGGCAGCTCCCCACTCTACCAGCTACCCTGCTTGAAGGCACCACTGGCCTCTCCCTAGGCAGCAAGGCCCTGCTTCATCTCTCCTGAGGGGGTCATGGTGCAAGGCCTAGGCAAGGCACGTGGCGCCAGGCTTAGGCACGTTGCTCCCTTTCACACTCAAGAGCCCTGTGAAGTGAGCTGGTTCTTTGTAGAGCAGGGTACTGATCACAGAAAGCCAAATCATTAAAGTACACACCTTTTTCTAACCTGCAGGGAAGGTTAAGGGCAGAGTAGGCACAAACATTTAATCCCCAGGTATTCTCTCTAATTTGCAACTGAGGCACCCTCCCAGAGCAAACCCACACCACCCCTATCTGCAGACAGAGAGAGCTGGATAGCACCAGTACTCCACATTATGTTCTGCTTTCCTTTGAAAACAATAAAGCCTTTTGAATTTCCACAGCAAAGTGTTACTAAGCTTTGTAAAGTCCAGGCACATCAAAAGGAATCGACTTTTGCTCTACTGCTCAGGATCAGCTCCCAAATGAACACAATATTCCAATTTCAGTAACACAGATTAAAAAACCAGCTGAATAACCTAAGCATTTCAGACAGCATCAGCGACAGCTGGATAGACCTTAATTGCAACAGAGAATGCCTAGGGATTTCTAATTTGAAATTTCCTGAAGGAAAAATAAAAAAGCGTTACTACACATTTATTCTGAAACATCAGTTTTAGAATCAGCTCAGAGGTAAGCCTCCCATTTCTAACAGATACTTAATGTCATAAAAATATTGAAGGATGCTGGTTAGTAGAGTAGTACAAAGTACTTGAGACAGCCTGGTATCTAAATGGAGATGAAAGATCTTAGTAGACTTAATGACTGATATTGAGCCCCACGATGGCTTTGCAGTCAATTAGTGCAAGTGTGGAATAACTTCTAATGCATTGCTCAGAGGGGCTACATAATCCAAACAGTTTAAATTCTGTCCAACATCCTGCTGTCTATGAAAATATTTGGATATAATCCATTTACATATTCTGAGAAAGCACTGAAATTTATACAAATATTTTAAACATAGAATATCTGATAACCAGCTGTTTTCACTGACCACTGAGAGATCTGCCTTGTAATCAGTGCTATAAATGTTACCCACCACAAATTCCTTTTCAAGCTTACTGTCCATGTTCAAAAAGACTCAGTAGATGCTGGTGGCCAGCAGTGTGGAAAGCAACATGGCAGAAAAGAATGTGGGGGTCCTGGTGGATGTCAAGTTGAGCATGCACCAGCAACGCACCTCGCAGCAAGGAAGGCCAACAGCCTACTGGGCCTCACTGGGAAAAGAGTTGTCCGTAGGCTGAGGGAGGTGATCCTTCCCCTTTACTCAGCACTGGTGAGGCACATCTGGAGTGCTGGGTCTAGTTCTGGGCTACCCAGTGCACGACAGATATGGGCATGCTGGAGAGAGTCCAACAAAGGGTCACAAAGGGACTGGAGCACCTCACATATGAAAGGCTGACAGAGCTGGGACTGTTCAGCCTGAAGAAGGCTCAGGGAGATCTTATCCACACCCAAAGGGATGGTGCAAGGAAGATGGAGCCAGGCTCTCTTACAGTGGTGCCTGGTCCAAGGACAAGAGGCAGCAGGCACAAATTGAAATGCAAGAAATTTCATTTAAACAGAATAAAAAGACTTCACTGTGAGGATAATCAAATACTGGAACAAGTTGTCCAGAGAGGCTGGAGGGGTCTCCATCCTTGGAGATACTCAAACCCTGATCAGACATGGTCCTGGGCAACCAGCTCTAGGTGACGCTGGTTTGAGCAGAGGGGTTGGACTGGATGATCTCAGAGGTGCCATCCCATCTCCACTGTTCTGTGAGAACTTCTGTCACAGCGTACTCTGATTTTAGGTCAGTACAGGGTCCAATTGGATTTCTTCAAAACAGTATCACAGCTGCTTCAATTAGCACCTCGATAACATTTTGTACCTGCCCATGTAACACTACCAGAGATGGGAAAAATAAATCCACTGCTGAAAGAAATTATTTTGTGCTTGTACTGAAGCAAGTCAGATGAACCAGCTTTGAAATGCATTACAGTTTTCTGTCTGTGGTGCTCCAGAAACAATTGCTAGTCTGTTGCATCATAATTAAATATATATCCTCCAGTTTCACCTTTACTGTTCTTTTTGCTAAAGACATAGGTTTTACAAACAGATGTACACTTCTGAAATTTAAGGCAGTGGATGCTGGCACTGTGCAGATTTTGTGTACAACAAAGCTAGGCTGCAAATTCCAGGTCCCTTTACATCACAAGTGCCGTCTTGCAGACAAGAGACTTATTTAAAGTTTAGAGAGAAATATTCCTTGAAGCTATATGAGTAATTAGTATTCTGTTAAATATTTATGTAAAATTCCAAGGAAACACATGCATGAATACAATGTGGACGTGCGTGCAGACGGCATGGAAAGCAATGGAAACCCTGAGCAAGCACGAGACTCATCTAAGCCCTCACGATCACTGCTTCAATGGAATTTGGGAATCCCTTGGTGTGTATCTTCAGTCAAATTAAAGGACTTTCAAAGTGAATATTCCCAACTCATGCCACAGAAGAAAAAACAAGCCTACCAAGAGGCCACAGAGCTAGCAGTTTCTTCATGAGCTAAACAAAAATCCTCCACCCGCTTAAAACAAATGAGTGAGAACAGTAAATGAATTAATATTCCCACACACTTATTGTTACAGCTACACTGGGAAGAAACTGCTCAATTTAGGGATGCTTAATGGTGCAAGTGATGACAAATTATGCTTAATGGGAATGGGATGACCTCAGACAAAATCCAACTTGACTTTCAGCATCCCAACATGCTACATTGCAGCTGCCAAATTATTTGGTGGTAGTAACTTCCCCAGGGTGGCAGGACCCCTCTGTCCCCTCGGCTCTTCACAACTCCACTGCTGCTGGCTACAGTACAGCCTGATGAGCTCTGCATTGGACAGCACTGCCAGGCAGCTGGCAAAGAGAAGTGTGAACAGATACTTGAAACTGAAGCACCTTTGACAAATTTCAACAGAGCAATCCAAGCAAGAACATACAGTGGAGTCTACTTGTCAGATGAAAAAGTTTTGTTGATAGCATGACTCCTTCAGTTCATCTTTAATAGAAGGAGATTTGATAGATGGGAACTAACCACAGCCCACAACCCCATTGTAAATGAAGACTTTTATTTAATTTCAAAATAACCAACATTTTAATGGCAACTATTAGTTGTTCTCAACTGAAACCCCTATTTTCTCTAGAAGCATCTAACACAAACATTCATCTTCAATGGATAAAACCACTCCAGATAGGCTTAATAGAAGAATACAATTTAAAATTTGAAATGCTCTTAAAACCCTGTATTTTCCAAAATTCAACTGTCTGCTTAGCTACTCTCAAAAGGAATATCTGAAAGAAAATGTGAATAAATGTGTACTGAAATACAAAACAACATGCAAAAATTTGAGTAACACAGACATTCAAGCCACATCCATAACACACTGAAAATTACAGCAGTGATTTTTACCACTGTTTTTCAAGCACAATATGCTTTCTAGAAAGAAAAAAAAAAACCCCAAAACAAAAGGCCTTGGCTCCTGCACTGCAAGCAGCACTGCTTTGTGGTCCCAGTGGGTTTAAAAATTGAAGTCCCATGCTGACAGAGGGGGTGTGTTGGTACCAAGGCCACTTTCCTCTCCACCTCCCAGGCCCGCGCTGCCACTGCACACGCTGTTCCCGTCGGCAAGTACAATTCCTTGGCCTCGCATGAACTGGCCTTGAAAGCATTTCCAGTTTGTCGCCTCACGGCTCATCTCCAGCTCTGCCACGTTGCCCTGGAGCACCACACCGCCATGAGTAGAGGTTGCCATCGCCAAAACCGAGGGGGGAAAAAGGTGGCACGTTTTGGTGGAAAGCAAGAAAAAAGTATTGGAAGAATTTCTCTAGTCCCTCAGGAGTCCTAGTCGGATCACTAGCTGCTAAAATAAAGACTGGTTCTGTTGAGTATTTTTATCCCTCAAAATTAATTTACAGCACATCTGCCACAGTAGGATATACCATTTCCCTATAGAAAATCGGTGTTTTTGTTGCATAATCGGCTCTTTGATGGCATGCACATTACATATAAAGCACTCGTGCACAAACAGTTCATTCTGCCCTGGTTATTTTCCCTGTCATAGCATGAGTATTTTTAGCCCTCATGTGATCCTCCAGTATTTTCCAGCTCTGCTTTAGTCATCCTGCTCTCACTGAATATTGCGAACTAAAATGTCTAACAGCCTTCAGATCTAAGAATCTCTCACATTTTTAGCTTACACGTAAATAATTAATTTTAGTAAGCTGTCTTTTACCCGTGTGTTTTTGACACCCCACACCCATACACAAAGCAGCACACCATGGATTTGCTCTGACACACAGGAAAACTTACATAAGACACTAAGCTAAAATCCTGACAACCTGATCACCATTTTCAATTTCATCAGATGAAGCTTTTTTCTGCCATTTTCCACAGAGAGCATTAGAACTGGCACAAACAACAATGCCCTAATATTTTAATCCCTTTCTGTGATTTTTACTCCGCATCTGTAGGCTGTTTACCCACGGCATTAGAGGAGAGCAGAGGCTGCAGGAGATGGAAAGGCAGCTGAGGGCTGGCAGATGGCATAGTATCCAAAAGCAGCTGTGGTGCTGCTGGCAGAGAGCTTGCAGCGGTGGTCTGTGCTGCTGGCTCCATTCCTCAAAGGATGAAAACACACTCAATCCCCTAGCAGGGAGCTGCATTTACCTGGCAAATCCCTGCTGCTCCTACTCTTTCTAGAAGCAGCCTTGTACACGTGTGACCAAAGCCACCACTCACAAATCGGCTCTGGCTCTCAAGGAAGGGACAAGGCAAGGCAAGGGTGGCACAGCAGATTAGTTGTAGGGACCTATTTACGCTTCCATTTCCGAGCTGCATTATCCTTGACCTGTGCTGACTCCTCAGTCGGATCGCCTTTGGAAGGGGTAGGGCCATGGCTGCTGGCCTGCTCCCCAATTAACACAAAAAAAGGGTTCACTCTCAGATTTCTCAAGTTTTGGGTTGTTTTAAAAACTTTTTTTAAAATGAAAAAAGGACCACACTCTGGATGTGCAGAGACACAGGTAAATACCCATGTATAAGTACAGAAAGCAGCTACCTGATACCATGGGTCTTGTCAAGCTTTAGTGTCAGATTAAAATACTGAAAATAATCCTAATTCATGCCAGTACCTTTTTGGCTAAGCTTTCAGAGCAGCTCCTTAAGGATTTGACCACTTTCTTGTTAATTGAAAGATGTATCTTAGTCTATCTCTGAAAATACAGTGTTAGAACAGAGCATTATAAAGCAGTTACAAATAATAAAGGAGATCAGCGCCTTCTAAATCACTCAAAAACAAAAGTCTGGCAAAGGGCACAGGAATAGTTATTCCATGGAACAGCAGCAATCACCTAAAACACATGAAACTACTAGTAGGTAAAAAATTATTCCTTGAGAAATGTATATATTTGACCAATTTAGAATAGGCATATTTAAAAGCCTGTCAAAACAAAAAATGAATGAGTACCCATATGCCTGCTTGCTCCTGACACTAAACAATAGATGCCTACACTCAGGTATGTCCACTGCACACTGTTTAAAAACTTTTGGATTATGTTGAAAGATATTCTGGGTTCTTTAGTTTCTCTCACTGTTGTTTCTTTTTGTTCTGTTAATGAACTGAAACAAGGCAGTACTAAGATTTCAAAGCTTCAGTGTCAATGTAGAGCAAATCACACAAATTAAAAATGACATAAAAAAAAGAAAATATACAAAAAAGAAGCAGGCTACTGTGGCAAGCTGCTACAGATGCTGGCGAATGCCTGCTGCACTGGTGGTAAGAGATTATTGCATCAAGCAGCCCACAGCGTTCACAGCTCCCACAACAAAGTAAATGAAAGTACAGCCATGCCCAAAACCTCAGCCATTTCACTGAAGACTCAGGAAAGTGGAATAAAAGTCACAGATAGCAGTTTAAACTGTGCCACCTGATGTACTTACTCACAGGCATGTACTCCCTCTTTGAGACTGTATCATCAAGGAAGATGAAGCTCCAGATGGAGTGGGGAATTCTTAACATGCTGCAGGAGAACTCATAGGACCCTCTCTCTTTTGCCCTTTTTATATAAATGGCTAAATCTGTTTTGCTTACATGGGCATATTATGGTTCCTATGACAACTGTAATGAACACTCACTCATCTTCAGCTAAGTGTGCATGTGCACAAAACAGAGGTACAGACGCACGTCTTTCATGGCAATTTCCCAACTACCCAGGATTTGCTTCCACATAATCCCAACTAACTGCAAAATGGCAGGAGATGAGGCACACATGAGCTTGCGGATGCATACAGAACTCCTCCAAGAGTGGCCTCTATTGAGATACCCAGTAAGGGCTCCCATCCTGTTGAGCAACCAGGCTACATGAGGTGGAGCAGCAAGACATAGGCACAATACAGCAGTGAAACCAAAACATGCTCACCCAGAAACTGAATCAACCTGTGACAGACTGACACCTAACTGAAACAGTCCTGCTCTGAAACACAAGCAGCAGTTACAGTTAGAGCTGTCATTTTGCCCAGCATCATGTGATGTCCATGCGCTCCCTCCTCAGCTCAACAGAAATTAAACTAGAGTCCTGCCTGTCATACCTCTGGACAGTAAGTTAAAAATGAAGGAAGCCTTCCATGAAAAAGCTAACTCTCACAGCTACAGGATCTTACTGAAACTCATCACACTATAATCTCAGTTGTTTCATTCCTTACGCGGGCTGGTAAGGTACAGGACACGCTATCCATACAACCAGCAACATGACCCAAGATCACTGTGTATCAGCTGGCTGGTTCCACTCCAGCAGCTACTCTGTTTCTCTAGGATTGTCACCTCCACAGCTTTAATTTGGATGACACTTTGGTAAAACAGACCATCTGAAAGAAGAATTAACAAGCACAGTAAAATCTGTATTTAATAAAAGTGCCTTTTCCAATTTCTCAATTGGACAGTGTCGTGACATTAGCACTTGGGGTTTTTTTGTTTTGAAAGGGAGTGCAAGACACCACATGGGAAATTATAGCATACCAGGCCCTGAAATTCAAAAGTTCAGACATAAGATGGTGCAAAGCAAAGACATAAACAAGCTTTAGATGCCCAGAACATCTCTGGCTTGCTATTAGGTGCTCAATTTCCTGGAAGCCCTAATGAGCTGAAGGCAGCCGGCCAAGTATGCCCCACTTTGACGTCAGGAGTGATCAGAGCAGAACACTGAAATCTGGGTATGATTCCAGTGTGTAAGACAGCCTAAAACTGAAAGAGTCTCATACCTGCCCCTTCCCTTTGCCAGCACTGGTGCGTCTCTGAGCCCATGAGAAGGCAGGTCATAGATTGAAGCCAACTGAAAATTAATCCTTATTTGAGGAGTGGGTTACCATGAATAAGGTAAACCCAGGACAAATCATGAAAGTAATTACATGTGTATGCCTGTGTGTTTCACTATGCACAAACCTGTATGTGTACAGGCAATCAACCCTAGTAACACTTGTTTAGTGATTATTTTTTAAAAAAACGTTAGCTGCTCTCCTGTTCACGTATCTCCCAGTTATCACAAAATGTCATCTGCCTAGTGACCAGTCATGCCCATATTACATAAACACCAAAGATCAGGCTTAATGCTTTGGCCTGTTCCAGAAACACAGTTGTGGTTTAACCCAGTAGGCAGCTGAGCCTCCCACAGTTGCTCGCTCACTGTCCCCTGGTGGGATAGGGGAGAGAGTCAGAAGGGAAAAAGTGAAAAAAATCCTGGGTTGAGATAAAGACAGTTTAATAGGTAAAGCAAAAGCCATGGACCCAAGCAAAACAAGATAAGAAATTCCTTCACTACTTCCCATCAGGAGGTAGGTGTTCAACCATCTCCAGGAAAGCAGGGCTCCATCACACTTAACAAATACTTGGGAAGACAAGCACTGTAACCCCAAACATCTCCCCACTTTCTCCTTCTTCCCTCACCTTTTATTGCTGAGCATGAAATGATATAGTCTGGGATACCCCTTTGGTCAGTTGGGGTCAGCTGTCCCAGCTGTGTTCCCTCCAAATTTCTTGTGCACCCCCAGCGTGCTCACTGGTGGGGTGGTGTGAAAAACAGAAAAGGCCTTGACGCTGTGCAAGAGCTGATCAGCAATAACTAAACCATCCATGTTTTATCAACACTGTTTCCAGCACAAATCCTAAACATAGCATCATACAATCACCTATGAAGAACGTTAACTCGATCCTAGCAAAACCCAATAGAAACACAAAATAAGTAGTTAGAAGACAAAGGTATCTTCTTGTTCATTTAAGAGGACTATTGTACCCAAACAATAAGAATGTATAAAACCAGAAATCAATTCATTTTTTCTTTCTGGCCAGCCCTTAACATTAGGTGCATTTTACTCACCATAAAAAAAAAAGCAAATCACCCTGTGATACAGTTTTCTGTAAGGGTAAAGGTGTGAGAGGAACATGCTCCATTTAATGTTCTTGAATGCACTTACACCACACTCTGCGACAAGAAGATTAAATGCCCTTGTCTCCACCATAAGTCATCACTAGAATCCACATCATTTACATCAAGGGTTCAGTGGGGGAGACTCTACATCCAACAACATCTCCACAAAAGGGCTGGGCAAAACTTGAGCGCACCACAGGAAGTTAACTTCTGCTGTCTCAGATGTTTATGGCAAAGCAAAAATAATGGCCCACCCAGACTAGGAAATAATTTTTATTATTCACGTAAAATGATCACAGTTTATAATCATTTTCAGAGACAGAAATGGTATCCTTGAAGATGCAAAATACCTGCAGTTGGAGAGTTTGCATGGTGAGACTTTTTGGGGAGGTTGAAGATTTGTTCACCGGGATCTGGTGGGGGAAGAGC
>NW_010157512.1:67971-100217 GCF_000695765.1 Mesitornis unicolor
CCTTGTCGGGCTTCCACAGGATCATACTCCTTCCCATCATAGTTAGCATCAAAGAACTTCTTAAACCATTGAATGAAATCTAAGTTGTCTTGGAAGCGCCCTTTGACCAGTTTTTCCACGGGAATTACCTGAAAGGTAGAATAAAGGTCCCAATAATGTATCACTGCCATTTAAAAATATGTAAAAATTACATATACACACTTAAAAAAAATTACTGACTATATTAGCATATATTCCTCTGCCACTGTTTTCTTCTCAAAAGAAAGGAAATTATGGTAGATTTGGAAGTGCTCTTAGTAAGAAATAAAACAGAAATAAAACAAAGACCCAGCCTTTGAAGTGGCTATACAGTGGGTGTATGTAAGCCTTTATAACTGCTCTTCTACAGGATTACTCCTTTCTTATTGCAGTGACAGCCATGATGAATGAAGCAGTTCTGGGAGTAGCACTACGTTCAACTAGGGATTTCTGGTTTTAATGGACATGCTACAGTTGGGCAAACTAAAAATGAGCAATTCTTCAAAAGGTCCAGACAGGAGTTTCTCGCTCTCTGTCCTCCTTTTTGAACTACAAAAAACCCAGCAGCTTTTCCAAGACGTGCTGAAGTTCAAACCAACCTACATTTTGGCAGTACGTGGTCATCATATGAACTAACGCTGAGGTTTTAACCTTGTAATTTTTTTCCATTCCATATATAGCTAGACATAGAACAGTTCATGGACACACAGAAGTTTACTAAAATGCCTATAAAGTTTTAGTAAAATAAAAGAAAGTCTATGAGGATATCTCCATATTCTGCAAAGTTTTTCATACAAATGAAGCCTGCAAAAGGTGCCTGGGGCCAATACTGCAGTGTAAGAAGGCGTTCAGCATTGCTCTGCAGGAGGCCCAGAAGCTTCCCAGATGCTGTGGCACACAGGGACTATGAAGGGAATGCTGCAGAAGAAGGGCTGCCCTGCCTTGTTTAATTCATGCAGTGACTAAAGAGCCAAGTTAAATGGATCCTAATGCTTCCCAAATGCATTCAATTTTCAGCTGGAAAAAGGGTCCCTAAAACTATTGCAAATTTTTAGTTCTTCAAGGTTAAGCCATCTATGCAGCATAAGTCTGTAATACTCCTACAAGGATTAACATAGCATTTTGCATGTCCTTTCAGGTTGTTCTATTTGTATCTTAATTCTGCACTGATAAAGTATAGCGAGCTTCCTTCCTACAGAAAAGTTGACAATGTTAACTTTATTAGGCTTTCCAATGTTTCACTAACAAGTCACACTGTAAACAGAAGCATCCACAACATTTCAAGAAATAATGAGGGTTTTCCACTGCTTTAAAAAAAAGTCTTACAGGACTCTCTATAAGAGTGTTTAAATCTCAGAATAAGGCAACAATAAAAGCCAGAGCAGAACCTGAAGAGGATATACAGGTGGAATATCTGTATAAAACTGAAAGTATGATGACATCACTTTCATTATTCGTTTTTCTCAACACAGTAATTTATATTGGTGAGTCTGTCAAACTCACACATTCAAGCATAAGCCAATGTCTTATGGCTGAACAAGCCATTTCTAAGAGCCCTCCACTCTTTACAAGATGAACATGTGCTGGCCAACCTATCAAATAATGGGATAAATTATTCAAGCTCTTGAATACTTCAAATTCCTTAAACACCATTTTGGACAAAAAATATGGAATACTTATAAGAACTGCATAGTTCCAAGTTATTTGGTTGGAAATTCAGATCACCAGCAATTTTACTGTATCTAAAATTAAGGTTCACTGATAGTATGGAATTTCCAGCACATTGTCTTTTATCAAAGGGGTCCCTGATACTAAGATCTAATGAGTTAGGCTGCACAATTCCTCAGCAGACACATGGACTCAATTTTCACTTTGTACCTAAACAGAGCATGTCAAATTTCTTCCTTCATGCCTAAACACCCTTTTCAGATAATGAAAGGCCAAGAAGAACATCTTCACATACAACTTGTACTCCAGTTCTCAGTCCAAAAGTTGAAAAAGTGGACTTCAAGTATTCTGAACTTATTTGTCCTATTTGTTGACTTCACCTGGTTTATACAACTTTTGAAGCTTATAGTGATTGAAATACAAATACCACATGCCTACCTTATCCACATTCATTCTTTTAAATGATGCTTGCAGAAGTTTAAAGTTGTGAATGTATTCATGCTCCAGCTTTGCTTGAAACTTGACTTTCTTCAAGCTAATGCACCCTGGGAACAACATGTCCATGAACTGGCAGTAAGCTGCTCCTATAACAAGAGAACGTGTTGACGTTAATCCAGATGCACCCAGCTAAGACCAAACGGCGTTTAATGTCATTAGCAGAAAGCATGAGCAGAGAGCAACCGTGCTGAATAAGTCCCTGCTGTAATTCAACCTAACACTATGCACCCAGATCTACTTGTCTAATGTACATTGACCAGTGTGGCATATCAATGTGGGTGTTTTTTTCCATTCAGCCTGGACACATGATGCACTGTTTTGTAGCATCTGAAGATCTACCATGACTAATGCAAAGCAAATCTTTCTTCTATTTAAAACGGATGTTCTTGGGGTCCCTACACACAGTAGGACTTTCCATACAGTGAGAAGATCACAGTCAAAATGGAAAACTCTTAATGAGCTCCCTCAATCCTCACAGCCCCAAGCCAAGATCTTCTTTCTTAGGGCACTTGTAGCCTAATGCCAATCAAGTCCAAGGCAATCATTCAAGATTAGATCAAACCACAAGTTAAAAATAAAATTGCAAAGCTCCAGCTTGTTGAAACATACTGGTCAGTTCCTATTCCTCTAAAACAAACCTCCTTACTGATTTTTATCTCCTGAGAACAGCATGTAAATAAGCAGAGTTTAGCATAGTCCACCCACTGTCCACAAATTTCAGAAGCTGGGCTGCCAGCTTTAGTTTTCACTCAAAACAGTCAGGTTTCTAAGTTCAACTTTGAGGGCTATCTGAACTTACGTAGTGGTAGGCAGGGGTGTGTGAGCACAGCTAATCCAGCACAGAGCAGCAAGTATATGGAAAAATCCCTAAACAGCATAGTGACTCCAGCTAATAGGGGCAGCCTTTTCGTGTATGCAGGGAGCTTCCTCCTACAACATCATCACATCACTGTCATTTGCAAAATCAGTCTTTACTGCTGACACACTCAAGTGTTTGGAAATTAAGGCAGAAAACGCTTGAGGAAATTGGAGGAAAACCAATTTCAGTTCTTCTTCAGAAGAGTGTTTTCTGCAAAATGCTTCACACTCAGCAAAGCTTCAGGGAAGCCCATTTCTGGAGCAGAGGGCTGCAGAGCGTTCAGTCCCTGCACTTGAGCAAAAAGGGCAGGAAAGTGATTGCCCGATTACTCCTGACAAGTTCAATTTCACTTCTACAAAAAGGGCTTTTGTGCGTTTAGAGCAGATCAGTTTTGACAACCACTTGGTCCAGATCTCACCTAACAGTTCAGCATAGTTCAACAACTGCAATGATTTTTGTAAAAAAAAACAAAACAAACCAAAAAATCATTCTGCCAAGTGCTCCTACAGAAACCAGATGAACAAAGCAGACACCTGGCTTGCCCAGTTCTACAGGAAGGGCAACAATAACTTAAACTTTAAGACATTTTCTCCATGGGTATGCATGTGTTTTGACAGGAGCAACTTTATGCATGAGATAGTTCTCATTCTCTGTATCAACTCAACCATCATATGAAGGGTTATAGGGCTCATAACTTCCCAAAAAGCAAAGCAGAGTTTAAAAGTAGAGTCCAAAAAAGTTTCCCAAAATACTGATCCAAGTTTTGCTAAGGGACTTACCAAGATCAGGCTTTAGGGCTGAAAACCACTGCCATTTAAAAAAAAATTCTCTTCACGTTGCCTACTTTTGGGAGGGAAAACTTATTAAAAAAAATAATCTGATTTTCCAAGGACACCTTGTGCTTAGCTGTTTGCAATGGCTTTGATATGATTACGAACCAAAGTAAAATATTCCCTAAAGGAAAATGAGCCTTCTGGCAAGTTACAAACATCAGATGACAAATTTGCATCTTCTTATAGAAAGCAATATAAACACCATTAGTTATCCAAAACTCATCCTTAGCAAGAGAACTGGTAAATATATGGCAACAGAAAAATGACATTACAATTAAAAGCATGGATATACAGACACTGCATGGCTCAACTACATTCATTACTATTTAATTTCATGCAAAAGGATTATTATGCAATCATTTCATGTTATAAATTGAATTTGTTCCTAACTCTGTCCTTTCATCCACCCCCCATACCTCAATTATAAGCTTTACTCCGATAGCCAAGTAATTGCCTGGAGGCCTTGAAAATGCACTGCGCAACCTTTCATCCAGAGCCTTTTAGAAAACTAGAAACCCAAAGTGTTCACATGAGATTTGCTCCTTCTGCTGGTAATGCAAATTCCTTCTGGATGCCTTCAGATAGAGTCTTCCTAGGTTTTAAGACTCCAGTTATGGTATTTCCTTGTTTTTCCTTTCCCTCATGCTGGCAGCTATTTCTGTGCCTTTGCCAGCCAGGAGGCAACACTGGAGGGCAGGAAACACTGGACTACATCCACACGACAGCATGAACCTGCTCTCTGATACAACAACGAAGCTGGCTGCCGGGCCATTTCTCCAACAGGTAGATTTTATTACATTGCCAAACACAATTCATTAAAATGCTCCTTCCTGAAGTACAGAGACAACGTGCAAACATGGACTGAAATCAACCCTATAAACTCTCTACAAAGAGAGAAGAAAACTCTTCTCAACTCCTAGAAGACAGAGACCTGCCTACCACAGAAACAGAAGCAATTAAAAATATCATTACAGACAACTGGGATTACCCAATCTTGGACATTGAGGCTATATACATATTTCATATTATACAGGTATTTATTTATAATTTAAACTTTTACCCTCTAAAGCTTGTAGCTGTCACACTGCATTTGAATGCTAAATGTCAGTGCAGCAGAATGGGGATGCTACTTCCTACGCTGCTCATCGCTGAGATTTCCTGCAGAAAGAGCATCCCCACTTCAGCCACACAATACTGTGATGCTTTGCCTCACAGCCACAGCATGTAGAGACATGGTCCTCTGCAGACTGGACAGCATTTTAGGCCTGTGCCATTTACTATACAACTGATGCTTCAGTGCAGGTGCACAGGAAAGGAACATTTTTAACACCACAAAGAAAGTGGCAATGGAGATAATGACACCATGGCTTTTGACATATCGCTTGCATAATTTACATGAACAAAAGGATTTTTATGCCACTATGTTTTATTCAAGATTTAAAAACTTTCCTATATTTTCTGTAAAAAAAACCTGAACCAACCAACTCGAAATACAAAAAAAAACCCCAAAACCCTAACAAATCTATACAGAGGATTTACAAACATACTGCCTGTCCAGAATAGCTCTCCCAATCAATCTGTCTGTATGACTGAAAGACTTTTATATGCATAAAATTGCAAATACACACACAGAGAGAAATAATTTGAAATCTACTCAAATGAGAGATGAAAACTACAGCTGGTAGCACTGCAGAAGAGTGATCAATGTTAAAAACCTCTTACACTGTATTAGCAAACAAGCAATTTAGAACACAGGCCAAAAGTCCTTTCGTATTTTGAACTAAAATATTGATGCAGCCATTAGCTACAGGAGATATTCACACAGCAAAACCAACCTGCAAAGATGACTGTGCTGGATTGCACCCCAAAGCAGCCCCTACTTTTGGGGCAGAATTCAGGCACCTAAGAATAAACTGAGAGTTGAAAAGGTGGTTGTTGCTAAAGCTATTACAATTGAAGGGGTTTTGCCACATGCAGTGGGGTAAAGCTGGAAGTTTCTACCCGATTTACAAAATCACAACATTTTTACAGTGTTTTCAGAGTTGTAGATAATATTTCATGAGCTCCCCTTGCAGTAAACAATGCTGAACTCACCCTAGTTTTTGTCCTACACTTTCCCTTTAGATAGTTTCCTTTCCAGGCTGTCCATACTGACTTACAGTTTGCTCTGAAGCATATGCACTCTGCATCATTACAGTTTTTCTCCTTGCTCCTCTTCCATCTGGAGGCTGATGAATCCAAAAAAGCAAACAGGTATTTTCTGGATTAGCAAAGGCACTTCTGCTTCTGACTATTTAAAGTACAAGGAAATTAAAGGAGATAACAATGAAAACAAGAGAATCTTGTTTTCCTGCTGGTTTTTACTGCTTGGTAAACTTCCTAGGTTTCAGCTGGAGGGCAAGACTCGATCCTTGGTATTTTTGGCACTTACGTTTATATATTTATAAAGGAAAATGAAAATGTTATTTGCAAACAAACTTCTTTAAATATACTATATTTAGTACTTTGTACACTAATAAAGTATTTAGTAGAAGTACTATAATATAAGCTCACATATGCCCCAGTTAATATTTGTCCCCTATAGGAGGAGTCAGGTCAGTCCTTCACTTCAAATGCCCAAAGGCTCTGTCCCTCCCCATTCATCCCTGCAGCGTGTGGGAGTAAGATCCTAGAAAGTCACATAAAACTACACCAGCCAACAGGGAACACAAAGGGCCCATGAAAAGACAGGGCCTGTCTGTGTGTGCGGCTGCTTTATTTTATTTCTGATGTCCAAACCACAGCAAAAGGAGCTAAGTGCTACACTAGATATTTGCTATAAATGCTTAGTAAGAAATATGTTATAAATTGGCATGCTATTCAAATTTAAACCTTTTTACCAGGCCTCAGTTTGATTTTCACATACTCATTTCTGAAAAATCCCATTCGGGAAAAAGGCTGACTGTATATTTTTCTGTAATTAGAATTTATTGTTTGCTTCAAGGAGATATTTTTCAGATAATCTAAAAACATAAATCCAGTCACATTAGATACAAATTCCTTCAAATTATTGATTCCCTCCAAAGCTGCAACAACCTGACCACGTATTTGGAAAATACAGGATGATTTATACGTGTATTAGTCATCAGCAGTTCAGTTCACTAGAGCGATGGTTGTTAACACTGATGGGAAACTGCACACACCCATATTTCTGTTGCTGGGACGACAACAACAAAAAAAAGGCAGGCAATTGTAAGGAGCATGCGTGACCTAATAGTTTTGATAAGAAAGGGAAAAAACCCACAAAGGACAGCAATCATTGTATACAGTGCAGTAGGGAATGATGTTAAGGTGGATTTTTGACTTAGATATCAAAGTATACATTTTCATTTAGATTTCAAATATGGGTGTTCTGTTATGCCACTCAAAGTTTTTTTTAAACTGGGTATGTCTCTGAGCATAAAGTTGTGTTATGCATAGCCACACGTTGAGCACTCCAGTGGAGACCAGAGTCTTCAAATTCCTGTTTGCATTTCCAGCAGTACCTATATGACCTAGGATATAGGTCAACATATTTTTTTTCTTCAATGAGAAAAAAACAACAATAAAGCTATTTAAGAGGTTTCAGGCCACATCAAAACCACATGGTCAAGCCCACATCAATTTACAGCCTGCTTGGTTGTAGAGAAGCAAGCATTCATAGGGCTGTGCATCAATGGCCTGAGCTTCACCCTTCCCAGCAACAGTCTTAAAAAAAACCAAACAACCATTTAAAAATAAAAATAAATAATCTATGCAAATTAGAGGGCAGCCCTGCACTCCTGCATGTAGTTGCATAGAACCAAAGCATCATTAAGGTTGGAAAAAAACCTCTAGGATCATCAAGTCCAACCGTCAACCCAACACCACCGTGCCCACTAAACCATGTCCTGAAGTGCCACATCCACGCGTTTTTTGAACGCCTCCAGGCATGGTGACTCCACCACCTCATGTGCATGAGCACAGCTGCCTCAATGAGGGTACAGTGAGTGCCCGCATACAGATGGGAGCTACTGAAAGCAACACTGCCACCTTGGAAAACAGCCTGCAGGACCATGTACTTCCTACCAACCTTACCAATGGTCACCGAGATACATATGACTAATTGACATCTGCTTCAGGAAGCTCTATTCCACACAGGTATTTGCATGACATAATCCAGAATATCCACTGATCATTTTCAATAATGCACGTGGGAGGGAGGCTTCCCCTGCATTAACTTGTATTCTTTTTTTCTTAAATATGTAAATTGTTAAGCTGCTCATAAATTATACACAGCAGAGTTTTTAATACTTAATTTTTACCAATAATTTATTTTGGAATTCATTAATTTTTAAATGGAAAGATCAGAACGATTTCAGAAAACACAGTTCCCACTTAACTTAAAATAGCTGTGCAACTCATGCCTAAAAAGAAGTAGTGTGCAAAATCTAACAAGCTCTTTCAAAAGGGGGGACATCAAGCAACTGACTGCAAGTGAGTGCTATGAGTAATTAAATAATTTTAAAAAGTAAAAACCTTGTTTGAGTTCTACTTCTTCTGCATTCTTAATGAACGACATTTTTAAAAACCCACATTATTGACTGAAAATCTCATGGCACTGCTTTGCAAGCTTCCTCAGAAAGTTTTGGAAATGATGTTAAATCCAATCATTAACATCCACTGTATCCCTCTAATCCTAAACATCATATGGAAGGCATTAAAGAGTCATTGACACTAACCATCCTCTGTGTTGCACAACCTCAGGACAACATGCCAGTTCCATGAAACACGGCTTGGTTACAGAGTGCAAATGGGATCAAGCTATGTTTCAGTCATGTTTCCAAGATGCTCTTGAGACCCAGCCCTTGCAAGGCTGCAAACAGGAAAAAAAAAAACCACAAACCCAAACTACGGATGGTGAAACAAGCTTCAGTCCAACAGGAACTAACAGACTGTGTTGTACAGAAATCATGCTGGCACCAAACAGGGTCCTATAATGCAGATTTCAGTAATACACATGTAGAAAGTTATGGGTTAATATAGGAAAATGAGCAAAATATACCTTCTGAGACATGAAAAAATGGAACCTACACAGCTAAGCCACAGAATACACCCTGTTTGCATATGTGTGTGTGTATACACACACACACACACACACACACACACACACACACACACACACACACACAAGTAAAATGCAGAAGAGAAAGGCCTTCTCACCACCTCTCTGTCTGGCCAGTATGCTTCTTCAGTCACCTCAGCCCTGCTCAGAAAGATCTTTGATGTGTGGAGAAGAGAAGAGCCCACTCCCACAGAGTGCTGCTGGGGAGGCAGTGTGCATGGCACATGGCTCCCTGAGGGGTCTGAGGCTGGGTGGTGCTGGAGGCACGAAGGCAAACAAAATGCTGACCCACCTAGGGGCTGGTGACCAGCCCCACAGCACAGAGCCCCAGCAGACCACCTCAGACACCCTCCCCTAGCCAGAAATGACCAACCTTCCCCACACAGCACCAGCTGCAAGGAACAGCCCACAGAGGTTGTGATGGAGGTCTCCTCCAAATCCCAAGCCAGAGAGGCAACACAAAGTCAAACAAAGAACAACATCTGCCCTACCATCGCACTGTCTGCCTTTCTCCGACATCAGGGAGGTAAGATTACCAAAAAAGTATATTTGTAAAGGGACTATATATTTTCAGAGGAGGAACACCAACTGAGATACGGTACTAGCTACAGCAGTCACCAGATGAAAATTCCCTGTGGCAACATCCAGGGCATCTGCAGAGAAAGCACCATAGTCTAAAACCTGAAAATGCCAAACCACATGCGCTCTTTATAATACGGTCATTTATTAAAAGCAAGTAAAAAAACAACCCACTCCGCATTTAATCCTTGACCCTTGCATACAAATCCTGGAAGACGGGAGGTCTGTATGCACTGGAGGCCAGACAATTTGCAAGTTTATAATTCTACTGAGAACTTTCAAATGCAGGAGGAAGAGAAAAAAAAATTCTTTATCTCCTTAACCTCAAAGGATCACACAAGCATAGCTAAGCTAGAAATTATACCTCACATCAGGCTGCATTTTCCTTTCTATATACATTGACCATTTCTATCTTCCTTGCTCACAGTTTATATAGCTTCTACACTGTGTTGTTTCTTCTTAATTCATATGCAAGCCCTCTACAGTCTGACTCTTATTTTGAATATACTCTCATGTAGCAGCCAAACGCATGTGAAAAGCGCTGTAACACGTTCACTTGGTATTCCCTATAGATTAAAAACAGCCTTAGTAAAGAAAATTCAGTTATAAGCTGTTTAGTCAGAATTCTTTCTAAGAAGCCACTGTGTATTCATTACAAAAATAGCATGACTCCTAAAAAACAACTAGTGTCATAATTCACTTGACACTCCTATTCCACAAGCCTATGGGTGTTGCACATGGGATCTTACTACACTAAGTGCACTCAGTTGTTCTCTATTATTTTTCATTCATTCATGTATCAAATTAAATGCTCTCAAGTTTACTATGCCCATGTAAAGGCAATGCACTATGCCTTCAATTAAAACCACGAATTCTCAATTTCACATTCAGGTTAACAACCCTTCAGCAAGTCAAACCTGGAGACCAAACTCTGACAAACTGACACTCACCTAAAGCGAAGGAAACTGTATTGCTTTGAGATGCTCAGAGAGATTTTCTCTCCTGAGTCGTCAAAACTAAATTACCAGAGGAGCTGCAGAGTAAATTCAGGCTCTCCAGTGCTGCATCCATCCATAACCTGGCCTTTTTGGCACATCACCACCACAGCAGGCATCCAGAAAGCTCAGGGGACACTGCACTTTGCTCGGCCTACTTAGCAGAGACAAAAACACATCTAAGACTCCCAGAGAATACAAATACTTTATGACTAAGCCAGCCTCTTCCTTTGCTGCTTCTCATCCTAGCAGCTCTTTTCCTGTAACTGGCAACTGGGGAATAGGCTGGTACTGCTGCAGCATCTGTATTATCAAAGTGACTTCTCCACAGCAATGAGAAAAAGAAGGTCTGAGTGCTTTTTCTGTCTTTATTACGAACTGTCGCATTAAGCTTTAGGTATCCTCTGAAGAAAGCCTTTAGTAAAGGCAGAATGTCACATTTTTCCTTCTTGCTTAAGCTCAGAATGTCCAAAATTATTCCTAGGTTGTCTGAAAAACGTGGGCACCCGTAAGGCCTCACAGCAGGGTGCTGAACATGAGCGTATGCTACCTCTAGGTAGCTTGCTAAAAGGCAAGCTTTTCATTCAGATTTAGTATTCCTCCCACTCTTCCCCTCTCCCGCTTTTTTAGCCTTGCATTTAGCTTTTTCTGGCCTTTCGATTGCTCCTTATTGTCAAAAACCAAACAAGAACGGAATAGTTGTATAACAGCATGAGAAATCTTAATGCTTTTTTCAAAAAAAGAACCACCCTTCTGCGATTGCAATCAACATTGACACAAAAATAAGAACATGTAAGTATCAAGCTCAACTACCAAACCAAATGGGTAAATGCAAGTTTACGGCTTTGACCTGTTAAGATATGAATGTAAAAGCACAAGGTGACAATGGCAATCAATACAATTCAGGAAGTTGAAAAGGAAGAAAAATATTTATTTTTAAATTTTATACAGGATGGAGTAAGAGCTCCAAATGAGACGACCTCTTTTCAGTTTTTCCCTTGTGGCACGTCCCAAAATCCTCACTGGAGGTCACTGAAAAAAGTTGTATAAGAAGCTGTGTAATGAAATAGGACAGTAGGTTTGTGACAATTACCATGCTTTTCTCCTGCCTGCCCCACCCAGCTGATCTTCTTAAATATCTTTAACTCATTGTATTCTGCATAATCAGAGTTTTCTCAGATCATCTCTCCCTACTTTGGGAAAGTGTTTTGGGTTGGGTTTGGTTTTTTTTTTGGTCTTTTTTTTTTTGTGGTAAGCCCACACATGTTTAACTCAATGGAGACATCACTTCAAAAGCTTCCTTTCAACTATTTATGAGCATATAAATAACTATGCAGGAACAAGACCATAACTTGTCTAGTATGCTTCCTGTTTCAAACAATGGCAAATGTTGGGTATTTTGGGATTAAAAACGTCCATTTTCTTGTATCTTTCTATCTTCTTTTAAGTGTGTGTGTTTGTGTTTATCTATATCTATAGATATATATATAGCTACACCCACACCCCCCCCAAGCAAATATTTCCTTTATGTATAATTCAAAAGAAAACAGACTTCCAGACATGTATAGTACAACAGCTAAATATAACGTTACCATTTCAAGTTTAATAACTGTTAAAAAAGGTTCTTTCCCATGTTCTGTGTCTTTAGTTATTTAGTTTACATTAGTTACTTATATGCACTTGAACCTGCACTTTTTCAACCTCATTTTTATAGTCATCGTGCAAGCCTGCTTCTGTAGCTGTGATTTGTTTTGTTGTTGTTTTTTTAATTTTGAAGAGTAGGCTATGAGGTTATCATTCTTAAAGGATTTTCTGTCTCTTTCAGGGAACATCTCTAAGACACATTTACCCAGAATGGTAGGTAAGTTCAAATATATGAATACAAGACCCCATTTATGCATTTCAGCTGGACCAGTAAATAGCTGAAATGTGGTAATATGGTTTCAGTTGTATGTACTTAGAGCATTGTCTTCATGAGTAAGATATTCCCAGCATGACAGTTGTCTGGAAGTAACAATCTAAGCTAGATCTCCTCCAACACAAACATCTTCAAAATTAAATATCACAGCAGGAAATCAGAAAGAATCACTCCACAGGGGCATCTGTATTGTCAGTGAAACATCAGCCTTTGTCTGTGTCATTTCTACTCATCATCCACTTACAGATCCCCTTGTTTAACATTAATCTGGTAGTTGCTACTCCGATTAACCAAACTGTCCAAAGTATTCAAACCATTACCCTTTTTTTTTTTTCAGGGCTTACTACCATATTTACTTACAGCAAGAGTTCAGTTACATTTAAAGAGAAACAGGCAGATATCCTTGGCAAACTTCTAAAGCTCTCACAGCAGCTGAGGGCTCATTTCCTCAAATCCATGTTTTCCTTCACGGTCACACTTGTGCTCTTTTCCTGCAAACATCAGGGGGGATTTGAACACCCTTACCAGGAAGGAAAAGGTGCAGGAGAATTTTGTTCACCCGAGGTGTCAGCTCTCTCCTTTTCAAGCTATGTCCACTCTCCATTTGAAAAGATACCACCCTGGTAGCTTTAAAACACAAAAGCTTATCACTGTTTTCTTTTCTTGCTTAGTCAAACTTTTTATTACTTCTATATATCTTCTGCTACATTTGTCCAGTGCACCTCTGTATTTGTTATGCTTTCTCGCACCTTATCTTTCCAAGATTAACAGGAACACAACAATGTTTCCTTTGCACATACATTAGTCTCTTTTCACAGAGTAACTGGTTCATGTCAAAGTTAAAAGTTATCTATTTTCAACAAAACAGACTTTTAAAGTGATTTTAAAATAAATATTTGTAGAGCATACCGTGCTTTCTTACCTGAACAGAGTTGTTCGACTTTTGTGTAGTTTAAAGCTAATATATCATTAACCCATGCGATGATGTCATGTCTGCTCATAGTCTCTTGGGTTATAGAGGTAGAGTACACGTTGACCGCCATTCCCCAACTAGGAAAAAAAAGACAAAAAATGTTGTTAACATTTGGAGAATTGTTTTCTGGATACAATAAATGTACACTTCTTGTTCAAAAAAAGAAGGAAAAACTGAATCGCTATACAACCTTCTCCTATTGATTGAGAAAGGAGGCTTAATTTTTTATGCTTTGATGGTACATAACCTCCTCAATATCCTCTAGGAATCTATAAACACATTTCTCTGGCTGTTGTTGTGAACTTAAAGAACACATAAACCTACAGTATCCTGCTTAACGCTAATAAGGTAGGAAAAAAAGAATCAGGCAGAACCTAAAGATACACAGACAGGATCAGAGACCTAGAATTTTGTCACACAGTGCTGCAAAGATACAGTGACCTGACATCTATCCATCAGTTGTTTACCACTGCAGAATGATCGGACTGCCTAAACCACTATTTATTTTTCAGATAACTTCAGAAGATGTAGCTGTTCTGCTTAGTCAAATACTGATTTCTTACTTGGACTGGGGTCTTTTGGATAATTCATTCAGTTCCTAACAGTCACAGAGTGAATACCAGGTAATCTTTTTTTTATCAATTTACCAACCTCTACCCTGAAAGTAACTGAGAATTGCACTCTCAACCAAACCATCTGTTTGGAGAGCTGCTGTGGAGCCCAATTCCTCTAAATTGTTAGGAACATTTCGTCTAAACTTAAACCCATTTGTTGTTCTGCAAACATTATTCTCCAGCTCTAATTGCTTTTTCTTCCCCAGAGCTGATTTCCTAATGCGTTAGGGATGGCACTTAGAGTCTGTCCCAGTGCCCAGGTAGGCGAGATTAAACAAATCAATCCCCCCCAGTCCCTTGCCAAGTCAGACCTTCACACACCAGCAGTCCTCCTTGAACACAGCCAGTCTCAGACTGCATTCAAATAACATTTCACCAAGACCATGGAAAATGACACTCTGTGCTGAAAATTTTCATAGTCACATCATTTTAAATAGATCCTTCTAGTTAGCTTAGGTGCTTTCTTGCAAGTAGGTAATTCATAGTAGCTTTTATCAGCAGTCCCACAATGCACAGACTGGAAATGCATAATACTGGATTTTACTCCCTGTTATTCTACGTTAGTCACATCTTTCTGTCATGAGACACTGCCAACAGAAAAGGTGAGTGCATTCAAGTTTATCTGCATCAAGAGTTTCAAGGAGGAGAGCCAAGATGATGCATGAAGAGAGTAAATAATGTTCCCAAAACTAGCAGACTTCAGACAGTCCACTAATACGAGTAACAATCCAAGTATGAGGTGCCTCAGAAATGATCAACCAGTTAAAAGTTGCACTATTATTCTTGTAAAGCAAGGGTTTGGTGGGGACTGCACACCTTTGACACCTTATAGCTACCACTTAACTGGCTAGCATTGGTATCAGCCCTTTCACCTCAGCCTTGGACCTCTACCTTCTCCCTCAGTGAAAGGGAGCAGGATCTCCTCCGTGGGATCCGAGGTCTGCACGGACAATTGCCATTGACAATTTGCAAAGATGTAACTGATACCTGAAAGACAATTCTGCAGGGAACACAAAGACTGCAGGTTAACTCCATCCATTTTTTAGGTGTGCTGGAGCAATCCTGATAGAAAGTGTAAAAAAAAAAACAAACCAACCCAAACCCACCAGCATGAAAGTTGACACAGCAACATGTAAGTGTGTAAGTACATCCATCAGGGAATATATTTAAAATACAAGATGACAAAGTTCACAATAGGGGTCACCTTCTACAAAAGAAGTTTCACAAACACAGAAGATCATTCAAATAGTGCCCATCTACTGACATTAAGATCCAAAACATAAAATTCCCAAATTTGCTTGATGAGAAGGAAAAAAAAAAATCAAAATAAGAGATGACAGACCAGTAAGGGAAAGTAGGCTCAAAAAAATCCATGCTCTGATAGTCAGACTACTACTGCCAGCAACTTATTCAGAACTCGGCTGTCCCTCTGTTGGCTTCTGCAGGGGCACCTCTGAAGCATGGAAGAAACCAGCCTGACCTCAGCCTGTTCAGTTCTTCCTGCAGGCTCCCAGACAGCACAGCTAATCGTAGGAACACAGCACTGTATTCACTGTAGCAGTCAGCAAAGGTCGCTTTCTTGGCACGCACCAAGTGCTTGGATTGTACCGAGCGCTAGGAACAAAGTTTTAGAATTAGGGAGTGCCCTTTTACGCCTCAAACCGCAACATAACAGCTGACCAGGAAAGCTCAGCTTCAAAGTCAAGATGGAAGGGACTGAGCACAGCATGAAGGCAAACAGCACCTTTGTTACTAATGGCATCTGAACCAGTTTAAACCGTCACTGTTAGCACGGTTTTTACTTTATTATTCTCAGCCTTTTTATATAAATAAGGAGCTAACAGAAAGATACTCCCACTGCCACTTTAAGCTAGCATGCTTGGTATTGTTTGTCAGATCAGCCCAAGTAACAGCTTAATAGTGACTTTAATATTCACTTAAGATTCAGAATACTGAGTTTAATATTAAACCAAGAGATCAATATGAAACAGTCCACTCACTTCTAAAGAAGCTGAAGATATTTAGATGCTAACATTTGAAATAAAGCTACTCTGATTTGCAATTGCCACCACTTCATCTAAATTTTAATTGTCCCCTCGAGGCCAGGCAGACCTCAGAACAACCATCAGCTACCAGGAGTGAAAGCAGCAAGTCTGCTCTGTTCAAAAGATCAAGAAAATCCACACGCAGGAAGGAAGCAGAAATTCCTTCATCTTTCTACAACTACAAAGACAAATACCTACCCTTCTGCAAGCGACAGGAGAGCAAACAGCCTTTGTTGCTGCAGTGCATGGAATGGAGAACTCTACTTCAGGAAACACTGAGTAAATGAATAACCTTGAGTTTTACAATGATACCCTGAAGGATACCTGTAATATAACTTACGCTATGTCTGCAAATGAATTATTATGGTCTATGGGTCAAATGAAAGTTCAGCCTATTTATTAGAGACAATAGCTTCACATTCGTAGACACACAAAATCACAAAGGTGCATCAATGCAATTTTAAACAGTGTGTGCAAAATGAATCAGAATTTCTGTTAAAAATAAAACAAACCAACATGGCATTGCCATTATTCCCAGTGACTTGTTAACATAAGTCTGAATCTTCCATGGCCCCTTCTCTCAAAAGGGTTCACACTGTCTTTGCATCTTTGAAGAGTTCACTATGTCCTTGCTTTTTCTATCCCCCACCCTCCTAATGGTTACATTTTAAATAAACTCAGCTGGGAAAGGCTTCCTTTACAGTAAGCGTGTTCTAATTTGGTGCTCAGATACACACGTATACTGTTTGCCACGCAGACAGACCTTGAAGAAAAAATTAAAGACAAAAAAAGAGAGAGAAGGAAAAAGAAAAACCAGGTGTAGGCAGCAGAGCCACCATACTTAATGACAGGCAAGAACTTTGCTCAACATCCACAGCTGGGCCCGGGTTTTCTCCAGCACACAGCTCCCCATGTGCTGAACTGCTTTGAAAAATGCGATCCAGATTCAAAACACATTAATAAACATCTGTAAGGCAACACAAGAGAACAGCTGGACAGGTGGAGACGTACAGGCTGTACTCTGTGAACAGCCAAGCAGCTAACAATTTATTTGTATGTCCTAATACACTACTTCTTCCCAAAAACATTATTTACATTTTTGACATGTTAGGCTTTCCCCCGTTTAGGCTGAAGGCTCTCAAGCATAAGGCTGCGATGAGGCTTATGACAAGCCTGAAAATCAGAATCCACCTCACTGAGATCATTAAGTTTCCATAGAGATGCCCAGTGATCCTATAGCAACTAAAAGCAGACTGAAGATTGCACATCACATCCCCCACTTCAGAGCACACAGGTAGAGATTAAAAACCTCTGGATGCTACAGTGCTGCCTAAGCACAGAGACCTCTGCCTAGTTTTACTTACAAGAAACAAGAAATTCAAATCCCAAATAAATATGAACAAGTCATAGGAGAGTCTTCACATATCAGTCCAGGCCATTTCAGAAAAACACTTCCCAGGTGCATGGCTAAGCACCACAGACCTGAGTTCAGAGGATTGGTTAAGTACTGAAAATCATGTATATGCTTATTCAGTTTCCCTCATCAGAAATATACTGGCTCAGCATGTCTGATGGTAAACATTACACCCAAAGGAGTATTAATTTTTTAAGGCATTACATGCAGCACTGAACATTCAGCTATTAGGTGTTTTCCACTGCTCTTACTACAGATAACTGCAGCTGTTACAAGATGCTATCCAGCTGTGTTTAAGTATAGTTTTGCAAGAGGCATATTTACTTTATTTTTCCAGGGAGAAACTAACCGTTTTTGACAGCAGAAGCTGTATTACGGCAAAGCAGTAATAATGGCAAGACTGGAAGGATTACAGCAATGAATTTATCTGTAGTGTAAAAACTCCTCACGTGTCCTCTCCTCTGAACCTGCAAGGCCTTCCTGTTTTGTGCAATTAGGCATGTTATTAAGTTTTTAAATGCAGTAGAAAGCCTGTGTGACAATACAAAGAGGAGCCTTTTGGAAGCTGGCACCTGAGAGCATCAGGATAAATACTGCCGGTAAAACAAAAGATCTCTCACCAAAAATTACTGAAGTGGAAGATACAGCAGAAAGGCTAAGATGTAGCTGGGCAAGACTGCTGCAGCTCCTGTTGGAAAAGCTTTCTAGATGAAAGTTACTGCGAAACAAAAACCCCTGAAGGGAGACACATGCACTAACCTCAGTGGCTGCATCCCTGCAGAAGGAAAATTCACCCTTTCATATAACCCTGAAAAGGCAGCTGGACCTTGCCTGCTGTAACATTCACTGAGTACAGCCTTAGCCATGGTCATTAGAGGCCAGTTACGCTCAAGGTTGTCTTTACTGAAAGGAGTCCTGAGGACAGAAAAACAACAGAAAAAGCTCCCGAGTGATGCTGACAACACTTTGTTTACTCTCCCTTTTGACTTATGCTGTACTCCTGCAGCAAATTCAATGGCCATGGCCACGGCCCTCATGTCAGAGCGCTGGAACTGATGTGGTATTTGCAGCAAGCAATATAAAGGCTCTATCTAGTCAGAAAATCAGTTAAAGGTTAATCATGATGACTCATGGAAAAAAGAAGAAAAGGAGAAATACAATGCAATATATATAAATAAATATATAAAAATATAATGTAATCTTGGGAGAAATTCACACCTTTTAAAATAATGAATGTCAAATCTCTTGCGCACTATTACCATGTTACTAAATAGCCTTCAAATGCTAAAAATCTTCTGTTGTCTGTATCCCATTCACTTCTGAATGTTATTTTACCTTTACAACACGGATCTGACCTGAAGACCTAAAATGATTTGTGAAGCATGCAACAGAGTCTAGACAAGACTGAGGCAATCCACATACATTTTGATTCCTTGAATGTTGCAAGATTGCCATTTAACACAGCAAACACCACATTTTTTTATATATTATTCCCATTTCAGTTCCTGTTTAAATGCAAGTGAAGTTAGAGTAATAGAGATCTACTTTGACTGGATAAGGGCATTTTTTTTTAAATTTATTTTTTTTTTTAAGTTAGAGGCTGCCTGCCAATGCTGGGATGTTCTGACCTACATAGATGTTTATGATGGGGTCTCAAGGACTGGTTTAGACCCAAATCTGAGTAACTCAAAGATTGGTAGCAATTCTGTTTTATGGTACACATGGCTTTAGAAAAAGTAAAAAAACACAAAACCAAAAACATTATCAGAGAGGCAGAAAGACACTGGTTCTTTTCCAGACATTCAGTTCCCTCAAATGTGAGAAACACAATCAAATGTATTCAAACAATATACACAATTTGAGCCAAAACCTCCGAGATGGCCCAAAAACTAGCAGTGCATTATACTGTCTAGTGCACAGTTTTTACAGAATACTTTTTAGTTTATTCATTAGTCAGTTATGACATTGGAGTAGTTCACCAAAATTAAAAGATCAGTTAAAAAATTCCAAGAAAATTATTTAGTGCTTGGAAGATTTTAAGGCACCTGAAGAGGACAAGCCAGATTCACTGTTTCACTTGAAGTTGATTTTTTTGGTCTGCCAGTCATATTTGGATAGTATAAGTAAGATATTTTTTATTTTTCTGACTACCTTCTCCTGCTGCCACTAAAACTGTAAGGCAATATAATACATAACATCATGCCTCTACAGCAATACACACACTTATTTTGTTTTTAAGGGCTCACCTTTGCCTTTGAAAGTGCAATGTGATATTAACACTTAACTACATGATATCTTAATTGTGGCTGAAAGTACATGCATACTCTGAAAACTTCCTTATCAGTTTCGGCAAGTAAACAAATCTTAACTAAAAAATACATTCTTGACAAAGGATAGAGGTTCAAGAGAGGCAGACATCTATAACTTACATAAAATTAGAGCAACACAGTCTTTGGCCACCATCACTTCCGCACAGGTATACTCATTCTGACTGGTTAGAAATGAACCACAGCAGTGCACAGCACCCTTAAACTGCACCTTGGAGTAGTCAAACAAAGCAATAGCAGTGCTTGGCGCTGAACAGACAGGGACTCATTACCATGGAGAAATGATGCACAAATTTTCGTATAAAATGAACGTTACTACAAATTAAGAAGGCATTTTATTAATGAAGAACCACAAAAACCTTTGAAGTGGGCTGAGGGGACATAAGTGTGGCAAGGCTGCAGTGCTAAAAAAATAATCTGCTTTTACTTAGTTACTACCCTCCCCCTTCCAAAACCTTCAATTCCAAGATCTTAAGCTTGAATTGCTGCTCTGCTGGCCTGAAGCAAGACATTCAACCTGCAAAATTTTCACAATAGACACTGGCAACTAGTCTACCTTTCACAACAGATGAGATTGTGGGGAAAATAAAAAAAGGTTGATTCAGAGAAAAATAATTCTCACACCTATGTTACATAGTAAACCCAAGTCAATTAGAAACACCTACATTTTCAAAAACAGAAGAAGATCCATGACCATTTCTTAACTAGAAAACTCTGAAAAAGCAGATGAATAAACCAACATTAATTCTTCTATGAAACAGTCTCAATTCACTGAGACACTCATGACAGCTTTAATTCTCATTTTACTCCTTTTTTTTTCCTCTTATGCAAAATAACTGATTACTAAGCATATATGCAGACATCGCTAAAGGATTTCTAAGAGGTTAAAAACGTGCCATAAAGCAGGGTAACAGCAGTGCTGAGTAGACTCATCATGGTGGAGAAAGGATGCCTTGAGAGGCAGCACATGTTAGCAAGCATCAGTTGCTGGGCTGGAAATAACAGGGGAACCTCCTGTATTTTTGCTCCCACTAGATGAGGGATGAGTAGTTATATTTCTAGACAGCGTATCTCCAAGTGCTTTAGCAAATACAGATTTACTGGAAAACAAAGACAGCAGCTTAGGAGAGATTCTCCCATGCCACTGCCCCACAGGAGTGCAGTGCATCAACTCCCAGGGAAACAACATTGATACACCCATTCACCTGAGCAGTCACCTGCAGCTACACCAGGGAAACATCTGACCCCGACAAGGAAGAGATAAAAATAATCAGCAACTCAGATTAAGAAAAACCAACACTGCCAGGCACCCAAGGCACTGTGTTGGAAGCATAACCCACTGGTGCAGCAGCCACGCTGCAGCCTGACAGCAGCTCTGGCAGGGCAGGCAGCCCGCTGCTCCTGACTCCTGCCATTTCCGCCTCTTAAGTCCAGAAAATGCAGTGGGCAGGCTTGAGAGTTTCAGCAGGGACGAGATCCAACTAGCTAGAGTTAGATGAAGTCACCAAATGAATTTAGTTTTGACTTATCCAGGGTTTTGCCGCTCCCCTCCTCCTCCCCTCTGACATATATACATTCAGAGGTGAAAGGCTGAAGTAACACACCGATCTACTCCAAGCATAACGTAACGGCAAACGAGATTTTGTAATACTATACAGCCCTCCTGACGGGGGGCCTGAGCGGCCTCCAAGCGCCTCACACCCCCGCCCAGAGCCAGGCAGTGACTCAGCAGGAGTCAGGCACTGAGCATCCATGGGTTTTCAAGGAGGACAAGCCTGGGAAGAAGGGAAAATGGGGGGATTAACCAAGGAGAAATGCAATGCCTTCCTCCTAACATGTAACTGCTGTTTCCTAATGGGAGACTGCAGTACACTTAATAAAGCCTAGTTGTGCAAGGCATGTGAAGTTAACCCAGAGAGCACTCTTATGGGAAAGGTCTTGCGCTAGCCGAAGAGGGACTACAGTTTACCTTTTCTACTCACAAATGATGTAATGTGATACAGAGAGCAAAAACTTTGTCATGCATCAGCTTTTCTCTCTTTTACATTAAAAACAAATGTAGACACACACTGATTTACGCATTGCAACATTTATTCTAACCTTAATACACACGTTAGAATCACATAACATCCTGAGCAGAAAGGGATCCATGAGGATCATTGACCTCAACTCCATGTCACTGCAGAGAGCAAGGCCCTTTGACAGTGGCCTTCCTAGCAGGCATTTTGAAGATGCGTGGTGTAACACCTGAGAAAGGACAAGCAACAGCACAGCAACTGCCCATGAAACCAGTGCAACCACCCCAGGACCAGTGGGCAATGGTGCCAGGGCACAGCCTGCACAGCAGAGCTGCCAGGCAGGCAGCCAGCATCACTCCATCCCCAAACAAGTCACCATGGCAGGAAGGTGACAACACTGAGCCAGGGGTATAAGACAACATTTAAGCCACCTTTACCCTGCAGTTGTAAACAAGCATGTGACAACGATGAAGCAACAGGCAACGAGCTGCTTTCACTGGTGCATCACTCTTGAAAACATGGCCGTGTATTTTTGTAATGTAAATATTAAGCTCTAGTATGGTTGTCAGGGGTTCCCACTGCTCTGCTGCCATTGGGGTTCAAAGGAGAAGTGCCAGGCTTTCTGCTGGGTGCACAGGTTTCTAGGATCAAGCTCCAGCAGACATCTGCTACCTGAACCACATGTGGATCCCCTCCCAGCACTGCCTCTGCAGACCACCGGGCCAACATACTACATAGCTTTTTACTTGGCTCTTGCATTCAACTTATCTCCCATTTCTCCCTCCACAACTGGTGAAATCTGGACTAAAAATCTCAGAGTTTTGACATCTTCAATGTTGCTGAAATAGGCCCAAATAAATATCCCTCTCTTTGGCTTGTACAAACTCTCTACAAATCATTATTAATATTACACAGATAGTGTTAACACTACCAGCCATGACACTTAATTTTGGGTTAGGATAACAAAGTAACTTGATCTCTTCCCTCATTCTCATGAGTTAATACTATAATAGACAAGGAGACACTCCAAAATTATTCTGGTGCTCAAGATATTACCAGTAAATGACTTAAGAATTAATCTTACCAAGGACTATCTAGAACAGGGCTGAACTTTTAAGTGCAATTGCTTAACTGCTAAATTAATTTTGGAGCAACTACAACTAGAAGTCACTAATCCTTCACAGAGTAAATTGCCCTTTATGAACACACTAGGTCAACCATCTATGATTTATGTAATGTATTACTCTCGCTGCACGCCAGTAACCACAAACCTATTTCACCATTGTTGCACTACCAATGCAATTGCTGAGACTACCAGTACCAAGTAAAGCTTTCCCCAAACTGGGGTGGGTTTTTTTGCAGCCTTGTTGGTCTTTGAAGGTCTGTGAAGTTGGAGTCTTCTTTTGGATTTTAGCTGTTTAAATCTCCTGCCTATCTAAAGGGGGAAATCCCCGAAGCTTTGTTTCCCCCAGTCATGTTCTTTAGATGGTGCTTACTCCTTTGATGTAACTGTGATTGCAAGAACAGAATTACTGGTAGTTAACAACAGTCTTTATCTACAAGCCCCAGTAAAGCCTTGTACCTTAAGCTAAGAAAAGCATAGATGTCCTGTTTAACAGGATTTGGCCTCCTTTCATGGAATATCTTGAGGTCAGCTCCTAAAGTGTATTGCTTCCAGCTGGCAAATGGTGACATTACCAAGTTCAACTCCCACAGTAAACAAGAAAAAAAAAAGTTTATTGCTTGTATTACCTTCGCCTACATATAAGTGCAGTTAAGAAGGTAATAACCTGTGCTGCAATGCGAATCTTTAGTTTCTTCAACCCTCTCAGTGTTGCTGTAGGTCATGCGACAAGACAGTTCTGCGCCACTCCCTGTAAAAGCACGTCAAACTAAGCTCACATCTGACAGTTTAAGAGCTGTGCTTATAGTTAAACATTTTCTGCAGATTACATTTACCAATAATGTTAATATTTTCTGCATGAAAAAATACACAATTCATTAAAAGCAGAGGGACTATTTTATCAGCTTTTAACTTCAAGACAATCTTTAATTGCAATGTACATAATTAATTTTGTGACATAATAAAACCATCTCTTTGCTCTACTGTATGTCTACAGGCTTTTGGTCATCCCTAGGTACCAAATTGCAGAACCTGCCTCAGTGATTTAAAGAACGCAGTATGAAGTAATTAATACACTGCAGCAGCAGAAACATAGCTTTTGCAGGAATTAAGCTAGAAGATAGTTGAAATTGACGCAGTCAAACTGAGACTACTTTAGAGTAACAAAATAGGATCATAAAGTGACTTGGGTAGGTGGGGAACTCTGGAGATACCTGCTCCATCCTCCTATTCATAGCAGAGTGAGCAAGAGAAGGCTGCTGTTGATCCCACCTAGCTGAGTTCTGAGTCTCTCCAAGGACAGATATTCCACAGCCTCTCCAGGTAACCTGTTCCAGTATTTGACTGTCCTCACTGGGAAAAACACTTCTCCCAGTATCTACAGCCATTTCTTCTGTGGCAGCTGCTGAGTGCCATTGCCCCTCATCCTCTCCCCATGCACCTGAGAAGAAACTGGCTCCACCTTCTCCACATCCTCTGCCATTAGACAGCTGGAAATTTTCAAAGCCAGGCTGGACAGGGCTTTAAGCAACCTGGTCTGGTGGGAGGTGTCCCTGCCCATGGCAGGGGGGCTGGACTGGATGATCTTTAAGGTCCCTTCCAACTCAAACCATTCTATGAGCTATGACTGCAGTGAGATCTCCCCTTCTCCTGAGCTCTCTCTTCTCCAGGCCGACTGAACCCAGCTCACACACTTCAGCGCCCCTGACCATCCTGGTAGCCCACTGCCCTACTCATTCCAGTACGTCACTGTCTTTCTCAAACTGGAGAGGCCAAATTCAGACACAGTGTGCGAGATGCAGTCTCAGAAGCAGCAGAGGGGAATAATAACTTCCCTGGAGCTGCTGGCTACACGCCTGCTAATGCAGCCCAGCATGGGGTTGGCTTTCTTCCCTGCAAGAGCATACTGCTGACTCACATTCATCTGGTTCACCAGCACCACCAGGTCCGCATTGTGCAGCACTTCAGGAACAATTAGAGAGGGAGTGCTTGAGGTGGTAGTGGAAAGAATCACCTCACCATATTAAAAATAGAGCTGCTTAACAGATAAGGCAGTTCTACAGCATCCTCGTTGCTGTGAAACTCATTTCACACTTGGGGACCAAATATTAAACATGTACATTGGAGAGCCAAACCTTTGCAGGCAGAAATTTATATTTAAAAAAAAAGAAGGAAATATTCTTTATGTCTCCTTGAGTCTGACAACTGGTGCAACATGAATGTATTGACTGAAAACTGTTTTCAGATCCTGATTCAGAATCTACATCTTGCATAACTTTAAAACATTAGTATGGTTAAAGAAGTGATATGGACGTCAAACAATAGTTCAGTAAAATATGATTAATGCCATTCTGCATAACAAGGTGTCCAACAGAACAGCTATTTACATGTGAATGCCATCCTTCTAGGAAAATGTATCTCTTCTATTCAACCAATTACTGTTTCACTGCCTTCATGTTCCTGGCACTCCTACACACCATAGTCTTTCTGTATAGGAAAGCTCCCACAGGACTTTTGTATCACTGGGTTACATACTTCACTTCAGTATAAACAATTACTCACAGATTCTATAGTTATTTTAATAAGCTATGATTTGTATAACGCTGAATCCATAAGTAAAACAAATGCATATTCTACTTCAAATATTTCAGTGCTTCCTATTTATGATACTACTGGACTAGCTTCACAGAGATTAACCTTAAGAAGCGAAGCATAACAGCCATGTAAAACTTGCCTAAAATGAATTTTCATTCCCCCCAAAATTGTTTAATATATATTGCCAGTGAGCCCCTCTGAGCATCAACAGTGCATTCCAGAGTGACAGGCAAGAATTTGCATTCATGTGCATCTCTGAATAATTACAGCTGCTTGGGTAGGAAGTCTGGACAGCGCTATGGAGCCCTGCTGTAGGAGGGATGCTCACTTGAGTTAATCCTAGAAGATAGGATTGAAGTCCATGGATCTCGCTAGCCAGCTCTCTGGGTTCCAAATTGCCAAGAAACGCAATACTGAAAACTAAACCTCTGAAACAATACACACAACCATATGGAAAAACATGAACATACAGCATTGCATACGCTACACCATAAGAGCAAAATAAGCTATTATTTCACTCTATCAACTGTCACACTAGAGAAGAAGGGCCCAGTTTTCACACAGAAGAAATCCCAAACAAACCCCACATCAAGAATTTTGCAGTTTGCACAGCTTGTTTAAATATTGTTCCAGACATCTCTAAGTTTCTGTTTAAATTCACATAAGCTCACACCAATGCTTCTGTCCTTGCCCCTCCACCAGTGGAGGACCCAGATTCACAGGCTCCATCTTCCCTCACCTCACCCATATGTCAAACCCCTTCCCTCCCCAAAGTTAACACATGCAAGCGATGCAATGCAGTTGTATGCAAGGCCAAAAGATCAAGATTACAATCTGCATGGCATATTCCTGCCCCGGCAAAAAAAATTGGCACAGTTATAGGATTTCCTACGGAAGCTACATTCTTAAAATCTTGACTCACTGATAAATGTTTACATTTCCTGTTTGGATAGCATAGCAAGAAAAAAAGTCTACCCCAAAAAACTCAAAACAAAACAGATTTAACACAAAAGTACCCTTCACTAAACATGGGGCTCTATGGGAAAAAGAAATAGTTTCGAAGTGGTAAAGCTGAGCTGTTTAATGAGCGTGCTTACAGTATACAGAGCCTTCTCTATAAAATATTTAATAACTTGATATACCACCAGAAAACTAGACAAACTTATGTCAAAATATTACAGACAAGATTTTCATTTTGAATTAAATAGGCAATAACATGATGACAACAGAATTGTTTTAAAAATAAAAAAGCTGCCACTTTTAAAAACCCAACAGTTAAGTGCACGTCCAGTAAACTTTTATAGCTGATACTCCCCTTCCCCTCCTGCCTAATTATAATGAAACAGTATTGAAGAAGATGCTTTATCAGTGAGTCAGGCAGCTGAGATCCAAGCAAGACCCAAAGAGCTACGCAGTGCTCAGCTAACACCATCCAGAGGAAACACTGATGTTTTCCATTTACATTCCCTAGCACTGATACTGGAAGTGAGTGCTCAGTGCTGCTGGCTGGAGGTCAGGATTTAGGGAGAGAGGAGGACTCCAGTAACCGAACGCGGTCCCGGTGCAGCGCGAGTCTCGCTGCCGCCACCACACTCGACTCCACGCTCCGGCCTTTGTGCCATCCCGCTCTGTGGTTTGCATGATTGGGAACAGATGTGGCGAGACCACTCGTTTTCAATTATCAAACAAAGGCTGAAAGTTGCATCTCCAAAACAAAAAGCTGGCATAAGATTTATCTTCTTCCTCACCAAGCCTTTGCTATAATTAGCTTTGGGCATGAGGAAGGCGAAAAGCCTGTCAAATAAAACTTGCTTCCCCCCAAACTCCAAAACCTCTGAAGATATTTTTAAAAATAAGTCACTCTTTCAAATGCTAGGGCTTGAAATGTAAGTGTACTACACTTGTTTTTTCTTACTGCCGCCCAAAACAAGTTTCATCTCTCAAAAGGTCACTCCAGGTATGCCACCTGGGAGAACACTCCTGTGGTCCAGCCTGCCTGTCACAAGGTCCTCGCATCTCCCTCGCACCAGCCATTCATCCAGCAGAGGAAAAACTCAAAGAAATAGCTTTAACCAGGCCCTTTTAGGCCACAACCCAACTTCCAAATCACCTTCCTTTCACAAAACAGCATACTTTTCAGTGCCTGTTTTCCAGGGAGGCTACATTGAAAAAGACTAGGCAGAAGCCAAAATGTCTGTTTCTGAAAGTGACAGCATCAGGTTCAGTTCTCGCATATCCTGGACTCGCTTCTTTTTCTGTGAGCATGCCAGAAACACAGCGCTGTTGCTATGCAGCTCAACGAGGTAGTTCAAAAAAACCACACCACGCAACAAAAACCCAAATGCAACCTCCCACCTACAGGATGTTTTCGAAACCCACGGAAGCTGGGTTCAAATTAGGTATACTCAGACCTTTTTCGTGAGAGCACTTGGGTACAAGCTGAGAAGATGGTGCTGTCTAAAAGTTACTTTCATCTCCTTACACAAACTGGGTTGTCTGTGGAGTGTTGTTTTCTCCCCCCCACCCTCCCTCTTAAAGCTATCCCAGATTTTAAGTGCTCTCAACTCCCAAAACATTGTCAAGATACTTCCTTCAAGAAAGATCTAAATCCCGGTCAAGAGAGTTAGCCCAGTAATGCAGGCACAGACTACCTAGGCTTCAAAGTACTGAGTATTGATAATATGCAGTATCGAGTACAATCATCCTAACCCTTTAAGACATTTACACAAAGACATATGTGATTCCAGATACCTACAAACAGCTTCACCCTCTACATTCTGAAAGCTGGACCTGCCCAGCAGAAGACGCTCACCAAAACAGCTCTCCCTAGGCAGAGCACTCTCTAATCAGACAACAAGATTAAAGATGAGCAGCAGCAGCAGCAGGAGAAGGACAGCTTTATGAAAGTGAAAGAAGAGAAAATAGAGGGTAGCTAAGCTCACAGGAACCAAGGAAAGATTTCTGTGTGGTATCTCTCTAGAAAAGCTCAAGCTAAATTTATGGGGTGTGATTTACGTGTTTGTTTTGGTTTGGGTTTTTAAACAAATATTTATTATTGTCTTTCCCCTGCTTCCAGTGAAATCTAGGGCAAAATTCTCATAATCCACAATAGGAACAGGTGGATCAAGAGCAAACACCCCTGGAAATAATGTTTCGGTTACTAATACATTTAGTAACATTTGCTTTGACTGGCATTTACAGTTTCAGAGGATAAAGACAGCCATGCTCCTCTGTACTATGCAGAAAGAAGACAACTCCTACTGCTCCTACTCTGTATCTTCTTCCCAGTTCTCAGCAAGAGAAGTTTGGGCTTTAATCTATTAATTCTAACACCACAAATCATATTTTTTTACCTCAGTGGAATCATCTGTTTACCATATTCACTGGAATTTTAGAGCAAGAAGCACCTTCTGCCCAGAGTAAGGCAAAGCAGTAGGTCTCACTCTGCAACACCTCACAGTCTATTTCAGTGGTGGGTGAGGATATCACCGTGTCTGACCAGCTTTCAATATTATGCACTGCAACATCGCCCATCGGTAGCTTAATGATTTCTAAAAGGAAGGCAACACACAGGAAAATCAAATATTTAAAACAGATTATTAGAAAGGTACATACTCATAAATAGGAAAGGTGTTGGTTTTTTTTTCAGTTTTAGTTTCTTTTAGCTTAGTGATTTGAAGAAAAATAATCAGGAAATTAGCCCCCTCCTCCCCTCCCTCTCCATGAAAGTTCTGAGTATAAAACTAAATATAGCCAGTGTATGAAGGACCAGAAAACCATTTTTCTAGCAGCACACAGATAAACCAAGAGTTGGGTGTGGTATCCTGCAAAGGAGGGTACAGCAGTTTGTCCCTTTTAGATCAGAGTGGTTTAGGCTAGGTATGCCATTCAAACCTGAAAATATTCAAACTCTGTACAGCTAGCTTTTAAAAAAACATGATGAGCTGATCAACCACACAAGAGGCCTAAAGTCTGGCAAAAAAACACTGCAGACATGTCCTGCTTAAAAAAAAAAAAACCTCCACACAGCTGTTGATTAGGTTTCTCATTGAATTTTCTGTCTTCTTTGAACATAAAACTATAATTAAATGTAATGCCATTCTCAGAAATGAGCCCAAATCTATTTTGGGCCAACAAAATGTCACCTCAGTTCCAACCAAATTTTAAAGTCTGATGCCTGAAACAGCATTTCACTAGAGAAATACAGATTGATTACAGTTATTTACTCTGAAAGGTAACATCTCCCTGTGACTAAATTTTATGCCAAAGTGCCTGGTTTCCATTTACCAGCTAAATGAGGCTGGATGAGAAACTTAACACCTCAAGCTTGTATGACCCAGTCTGCAAAATATAATATGTCCTTTGGAAGACTTGGGAAAACTATTTGTGGCTTTGCATACAGAGCACATGGTTGGGACTCATGTGGTGTAGGTTCAATTCCCTGCTGCATCATCGACTTGGTGGATAACTCGGGGAAACTCCTTTCATGTCAGTTTCCTAGTCTGCAAAATGGCATAAACCTCACTTATTTTTATATCTGCTTTGAGAGTTGGATATGAAATCTTTCATATTTGAAACAGTAAAGCTTTTTTTTTTTTAAGTCTGTGAACATCTAAACAAGAACATCTAAACTGGTAAACACCGAATTCTTCTGATCGACCAACACTGATGTTTATGAAACACAGTATGTTAAAAGTAAAAATGAGAACACATTTCTGATATTGGGGAGAGAAGTGAAAGGCAAACACTGAACCTCTATACATATGGTAGGTGCAGTTTAACTGCAAAGCTGCATTATGCAGAAGTGTACTGCGAGCAAAGTACATCCTCCTGGATCTGTACAACTGCTGATCCGATGTCATGCTTCAGGCTATGTCTAAGGACTTATTTATTCCACATTTCATGATGCAGATGGAACAAACCAAAGGCATAGCAACTGGATGTGTCACATGGTGAAGTTGCACGGGCTGCTCCACAGCCAGCATGGCACCAACAGTGCGGGGTGGCACTGGGAGGCACAATACCCATGGCATTAATCTGTTATATTGAGTGATCTGCTTCAACTTAAGCTTAGCAAGGACCAAACCAGCCTAGCTATTAAATATTGTTATGGAAGCTAAAAGCACATTATATTCCAGTATCAAGGAGAAGTTTGACCAGTCTTCACGTTTTCTTTAACGTTTCTTTCTGTTATGGCTGACAGTCCACAAAGTACTTAGAGATAAAGATTAAAACAAATCCTACTCCCCTCTTGCGAAAGATTTTGGTGCCATTACTTTGCAGATCAGGGTAGGTTTCCACAAGGAAAAGAGAACCTAAATATGATTCCCCAGTGGAGAATTTTATTTGTGCATTAAAGATTTACTTCTGGGGAAAAAAAATCTAATTGGATTATTTATTTACTGCCTCAAAATAACATGCAACATTAGCATCCATAGTTCTGCACTCCTTTATATTGCTCTAGATATGGATACAACTGGATACAAAACTCTACAAGACTCCTCTGGATGAAAGGTTATTAATTGCAGAATATCTTCAGTTTCTGGAAAAATGGGCAAATTATATAATTATTTCTGTCATCATGTGCTTAACACAGCAGCCTCACAAAATGTCTTTTCTAGACAGCAGCTCAATGTATGATAGAACAGGCAGAAGGACAAGCAAACTGACTTGTTGATGCCTGCAGAAATCAAACATACAAACATATTGCAGGATAATGGAGAACCTCATTCGACAGAGGATTTCCAAAGAACCCTTCTGAAGAAAAGCAGTGAGACAGCAATCAGTTGCACCTATGGCACATCAGAATAACTAAAGATAGACGCATGATAATTCAGTTCAAATCTGTTCCATATTTCTGCTCAGGTGCATGATGGAATTATAGCTTTCCTTTAAAAAAGAATCTTGCACTGCTCAGATGACATTCAGATATAGGAAGCGAGAGCTCCAATCTTTCTGCAAGCAGAAATAGGTTTTTACAAAAACAATTTTGCTACTTGGTGGTATATGTGTGCATCAGGGCTTCATTACACAAAGTATCAATAGATTCAGAGAGAGAGAGAGACTAAATTTTGTGGTATTCAAACAAACCATGCACTTCACGATCACTTGTCAGTGTGTGATCAACAATGAGGTTCACTGTTAAGGTTATTAATGGTCAGCTACCCCGGTAGCAGCTCTGTTATTCCTCAGCAGAAGAAAAAATACTGACATTTTCTTCAGACAAACAAGCCAAGTCATCCACATTTGTTTTCGTCTAATCGAGCATACAACTCCCCACTCCACTCAGATATTTGAAAGCAGCATCATTTCCTGCTGTGTGAAAATCAGCTTTAAGGGGCGTGTTCTCTGCAGAGGCACTGCTTGCTGTCATCCAGGCAGTATTTAAAATAACTGTGCATTAACATGAGGGGAGCTACTGGCCGTATTATCACCCTCCGAGTCGGCAGCAAGGAGCGCATAAAACCAGTTGCATTCCGAGCTGCACCGCGACCCTTATCAAACAATGCAAACAATTTTAATGAGCTTATCTGCCGGAACATATTGTCAGAGATGTACACGCAGAAGGGCTGCCAGCACCGCATGCCAAGCGATTCATCAAAAATGCTTACAACTGCGACAAAGGACGTGCCCCCCTACCCCCCCCC
>NW_010157513.1:0-1547 GCF_000695765.1 Mesitornis unicolor
TTGACCCCCAGAAGTCCCATCCAACCTTGACCATTCTGTGCCGATGTGACCCTGGGCATCCAGGTCTGGATGAGCAAGGGGGTTGGACCAGTTGACCCCCAGAAGTCCCATCCAACCTTGACTGTTCTGTGCTGACATGGTCCTGGGCAACCAGCTGGAAAGAGGCTTTGGAGGAAAGGTCTTGGTGGACACCAAGTTGACCACAAGCCCTTGCTGGAGGAGGACAACGGTGTCTTGGGCTGGATTAGGAGTTTTGGCAATAGGTTGAGGTGGTCCTTCTGCTCTACCCAACACTGGTAAACCCAGTGCAGAGGTTGGGGAGTCTCCATCCTTGGAGACCTTCCAAAATGTCTCAACGTGGTCCTGGGCATCCAGGTCTGGATGAGCAAGGGGCTTGGACCAGTTGACTCCAGGAGGTCCCATCCAACCTTGACCGTTCTGTGCTGATGTGGTCCTGGGCATCCAGGTCTGGATGAGCAAGGGGCTTGGACCAGTTGACCCCAGGAAGTCCCATCCAACCCTGACCATTCTGTGCCAGCTTCGAGGCAAGACACTGGATACCAGTCAAAGATAGGGATGAGGAATGCCATTATCCACCATTTTTACCATGAGAAATGGTCGTCATTTCAATTTCTACCATGAAAAGTGGTCATTATCTACCATTTCTACCACGAGAAATGGTTGTTATTTACCATTTCTACCATGAAGAATGGTGCTCATCTGCTGGGCTACATCTTAAAGTCTCAACGAGTGTCTCATTTCTACCAGCACTTCTGGAGTCGGGTGCTTTTGTGCATGAAAAGATAGCACCCATCCCACTTCAGCTTCAACACACGCTGCCAAGAAAAAAAATAAATATCCCTGAGAAATATGTACTGCTGGCTTTTAATTTTAACGAGATATTATCCTCAGGAGCACCTTTAAAGGAGGGATGATTCTCACAAGGCGCAGCGGAGACGCCGATGTAATTTTCTGGTCTTCAGTGCCGGTTTGTCACGCTGTTTTCCTCTGTAGATTTAAAAAAAAAAAAAATTAAGAAAAAAAAATCTAGCATTTTAATGAGCGTGTAAAACGAGAGATTTATTAATAGCAGGTTGTGTTCTGGTCAACAATCTTTGCAGGCCTCTCCTTGAAAGTCTCCTTGAAGAGACCACGTCCTCTAAGCTCTAGGAGGGCTCTGAGGGGATCAAGCTGCTTTTTTTGGGGGAGGATACCACAGCACGCAGATGTTTTGAAGGAGGCTTTTCGGTGTTTTGAATGCAGTCTGCTGCAAGTTGGCACTTCAAAGACGCGGCCTCTCCAAAATAATTCCTCTAAGCTGTTGAACGCGCCGGGGATTTGGGACTCCTGGGTCTGCTCCCGCTCCCAAGCCATAAAATAAGGTTAAGAATGCATCTGTCAGCTTGGCAGGGTAATTTTCTGTATTTTAAATTTTCTTTTCTAAATCCAAACAGTATTTTTTGCATAACTTATTTGGGTGGGATTCAATTTTCTGGGGGGGGAAGAGGATGGAATCTTCTCCCCTGGAAGCAGTGATCACAGAATCA
>NW_010157514.1:0-19629 GCF_000695765.1 Mesitornis unicolor
GGGGGGGTGCGAGGGGGATGCTCCGCTTCCAGAAAATAATGGGAAAAGGGAAATGGGGAAAGAATGGGAACGGTTGCCCTTCGCGTTGTACCCCTCCGGACACGTCCGCTCCCCCCCGAAACAAGGTAGGGATGAGGGAGGGCGGATGGATGGCAGGCAGGATTGGGGAAAAGAATGTGTTTTCCCAGTTTTGCAGATGCCAGGAATGGAGGATGAAATAAAGGACGTGAGCAAATTCAAATATGTTTAGGCCCAGCTTTGGTATGGGCCAAGGTTACACACACAGGGACTTCATCCTTCGGCTCGCTAGGTACAGATGGGTGCTTTTACCGTATACATGGACGGGTTTGTGAGAAACGCGCTCACAAAATGCAAATTTAGAGACGGATAAATTCTGCGAAGCAAAGGTTTGTTAGCAGCACGCTGGGTGCATTCAGGAAGTGGGATGCCTGAAAAGCACACCTGCTAATAGGTTGAGCTTTATTTAGAGTAACATTCATTATCATAGCCACACATTTTTACAAAGTTATTTACATATTCAACAGTTTTCCGGGGAAATCACAGACCGTTAGGGATTGGAAGGGACCTCAAAAGCTCATCCAGTCCAATCCCCCTGCCGGAGCAGGAACACCCAGATGAGGTTACACAGGAAGGCGTCCAGGCGGGTTTTGAATGTCTGCAGAGAAGGAGACTCCACAACCTCTCTGGGCAGCCTGGTCCAGGGCTCTGTCATCCTCACTGAGAAGAAGTTTCTTCTCAAATGTAACTGGAACCTCCTGTGTTCCAGTTTGTGTCCGTTACCCCTTGTCGTATCATTGTTTGTCACCGAGAAGAGCCTGGCTCCATCCTCGAGACACTCACCCTTTAAATATTTATAAACATGAATGAGGTCTCCCCTCAGTCTCCTCTTCTGCAAACTAAAGAGACCCAGCTCCCTCAGCCGCTCCTCAGAAGGGAGATGCTCCACTCCCTCCATCATCTTTGTAGCCCTACGCTGGACTCTCTCCAGTAGTCCCTGTCCTTCTTGAGCTGAGGGGCCCAGAACTGGAAGATGTGGTCTCACCAGGGCAGAGCAGAGGGGAAGGAGAGCCTTTCTCAACCCATCTTTAACATCAGTTTCCGCCTGTTGTTGCATGTGCGCTAAAATCCTGGCGTGGTCGTTGAGGGTCACAGGGATGAAGGCTCCTTGTCTTCATCACTGTCAACTTTTCACCTTTATTGTCTCTGGGTTGTGATTTAAGCCAGTTTCTTGCAGCTGTGTCAGCTCATTAGTTCCTTATCTTCAAGGATGTTCTGCTCATCTTAGCTTTGAAGCACCCCCCTCCCCCCCCTTTCTGTCTTGGAGATTTACCTCTGTCTGTGAATATAGAAATCTTCCAGGCCTTGACAGATTTCAGGCCTTGGCAGTTTTGCTGCCTTCACAAATACTCCAGAAGTTACCAACTCCATCTGAATTCCCCTCCTTTTTTTTCCTTTTCTATATACAGTGTGAATTCTTTCGCTTTCCACTGTACCCCATTACCAATTAGGGGTTTACTGATTTTTTGGTAAGATTCTCATCCTGTTATGTTCCAAAGCACCATGTTTTATAAGATTTATTTCAAGACCTTAGCCATGTTTCTATACCCTAATGCTTTAACAAATTACTTCCCACACACAATTTCTCACAGATTAACAAAAAAAAAAATATGCAAATACTTCGGGCTTTGCATAAATTTGACATTTAAAGACTGGATGCTGTTATGAACTCATGGCTAGGATGGTTGCCTCATATTAGTTTCAGCATTGCTGATGACTGCCTTCGGTTTCTCAAAGCTTCCTGAAACCAGTTTCGGCTTTCCCTTAAAATATGAAGTGGGCCAGTACAATTTGGGTGGCTCAGTTGTAGGAAAAAATCCAGCAAACGTGACTTGCGTCTGCAGAGCTTTTCTCACATATCCTGACTCCTCTCTTCCAGCTGCTGTTGCACAGATCTTTTTTACCCCTTCTTAAATACGTTATCCCAGAGGTGCCACCACTGTCGCTGATGGGCTCAGCTTTGGCCAGCAGTGGGTCCATCTTGGAGCTGTCTGGAACTGGCTCCCTCTGACACCGGGGAAGCTTCTGGCACCTTCTTACAGAAGCCACCCCTGCAGTCCCTCTGCTAGCAAGACCTTGCGCTCAAATGCAATGCAGTGGATCACAACCACAGAACAGCCCAGGTTGGAAGGGACCTCGAATGCTCACCCATTCCAACCGTTCTTGGGAAAGGGCGCCCAGATGACGTTATCCAGCACCCTGTCCAATTGCATCTGGAAAACCTCCCGTGATGGGGACTTTACCACAGCCCTAGGGAGGCTGTTCCAGTGACTGTTCCCACTGTAAAAGAAGTCTTTCTTACATCAAGATTAAAGGTCTTCTGATGCAACTTGTACCCATTGCCGCTTGTGTTCTCCATGTGGCTCCTTGTGAGGAGAGAGCCTCCACCCTCTGTAGTGAAACAGGAAGAGTCCAAACAGATCAGTGATGTGAGTCTTAGCAATGCAGGGGTGGACGGGGAGGTCCTACCCCAGAGGTGAGGAAGAGCAGTGATTAGAATTGTTTCTCAACTATTGTTTATGTAGAATTAAAAACATCTCTATATCTGTATTACACCATTGAAAGTATTCCTAAATCCATATAACACACCATACATCTCAAACTGTGACCACTTTGAAATATGTAGATGTAGTATTTTCTGTCCTTTTTTTAAACAAGGAGAGAAAAATACGTGCTAATGCTTGTGGGGAGACTCGCTTCCTGTCAAAGAACTTCCAAATATTTTATAACACTTTGTGGTTTTCTTTATGTCATTCAAAGCAGAGCAAAGTAAGAAGTTGAACTTCTGCATTTTCATTTTCTGCCCTCGACCTTTTGGTTTAGCCTGTAAAATCCAAAATGAAAATACTGCCTGGGATTCACGTCGCTCCTGTGAGAGGGGACTTTCTCTTACCCTCCCCCTGCCTGCGTTCACTCCTTCAGTGTCTTAGCAACAAGATTCACTGGCCCGCTGGAGCTATCTTGTCTCCTACCCCCTCAAATCAATTAGTTCATCTATTTAAATCATGCATCAAAGAAGCCTGCCCTCTTTATATTGTACATATTGCATATTGGAATATGTAATATATTCCAGCATAATTGCCCTGTTCTCATCAGGCTCACACTACTGACTGGTGAGTGGGCTGCTATGTTCACTAAGGCTACAGCACTGCTGCTTGTGCATCTGTCACACACACAAGTTTAGATTTGCTGAATTTTCCTATTTTTTTTTTAACTGCCCAGACCTTGAGCTTAACATTCATCCCCATGTGCCCACCCTTCAGCCCAGCATGGCCATCAGAGCTGGTAAAACCCAGAGGAAATACTTGGCCATACAGGTGAAGAATCATGAATTTACGCTGTGAATCCCTTAGGGCAGATCCTGGAAGAGACCCTCCAAAGAGTTGAGATTTAACTGTTATCTTCATAATGTAAAACACAGTGCTTAGTGCATTACAGAAGTCAAAGAAAAATTATCATCTGGCTGAGGAAAGACTGAGAGACTGTTCAGCAGTCTCTGTAAAGTGCTCTGATATTCTTGGCTAGAATAGCCACAGAAAGGCAAATGGTCACTTTCCTCAATCCAACACTTTTATTTGCATTCTCTTTCCATAGTAGCAGAAACAAAAAAGAAAAACCTAAAGAACAAAATATGTCTTTTCTGAACTCCAGGTACAGTCACACCACTGAGAGCATCCAGCAGAAAACAGCACTGTAGTAATAATGGCTACAGCTTCTCTTTGTGTCTGTCCTGGCTTCGCTGAGGTAGAACCAATTTTCTATTTAGGAAAGCTGCATTTCTGCAAAGATTGCCGTACTCCAGTTAGTGGAAACAAAGACGATAAGACACTTTGGTTTAGTTTTTGGCCAACGCTGGTATGCAGTGATCAAGGTCTTCAGCAGTTTTCAGTTAGCCAAGGAATCCATACCATAAACATCACGCTCACTATAAAATGAGGACTTTACTGAGGATGGCCCTCTTTCCTCAATGGTCATCATCTCTGGAGGGTCTCATCTGTTGTTCTGCTCCTGAGGCCTACTGCCCCGCTCACTGCAACCACTGTGTCAGCTGAGCATAGCTTTGTGTACTTCATATTAATATTGCTGTTAATACTGGGGGGTGTTGTTGTTGTTGTTGTTGTTACTGGGGGTGGTGGTGTTGTTACTGGGGGTGGTGGTGGTGGTGGTGCTGCTGCTGTTGTTATTGTTATTATTATATTAAATCTGTTTCTATTTCAACCCAAGAGTCTTCTTCCCTTTTCCCACTTTCCCTTTCCAGGTGGGGAGGAGTCATTGGGTGATCGAACCCTATCTAAACCATGCCAGTGTCCAAAAAGTTTGTAATCAAAATCGTGAACTCCTTCAGCAGCCTCTTAGTGTGTATTTTGATGAAATCATTGTAACGAAATGCTAAACATCGCACAGCCCTCCGGAGGAAGCCTCTTCGCACTCGTAACAACCTTTGACATAATGAGGCGTGACAAATTGATTTAAAATGTAGTTGCAGGAAGAAGGGCAGGAAAGCTCTGCTCTGCCTTGTGGGTGCTGTAGTCTCCGTGCTGCCGGACTGCCCGGGCAGCAGCGGGGACCTGGACTCCAAGTCCCAGAGGTCCCACCAGCGCCTGCCGCACAGCCTCAGACACCGTATGCTGGGAGGGGGTGACTACATTGTGTCTATTGTATGTTTTTTTTCTTTTTTACTAACCCCCCCCTGGCATTTCGTACATTCCACGAGAGCTTTAAATCGGGAGTGAAAAGCATGGCAGATGAGCAAGAAATTATGTGTAAACTCGAGAGCATCAAGGAGATCAGGTACGTTTGCTTTGTGCCGCATCAGTTAACGCGAAGCAGCTTTTTTCCTCGGGGGAGCGGAGGAGTTGCATCGATCTGAAAGTAGCTATTGTGCTCCTGAGGGAAAGCAAACCAGCCGCTGGGCCTTGTGGTAAGAGCCGAAAATACATGTTTTTTCCACGTAGCGAAGGAGCATCTCCTGCTGGGAGTCGCCGCCGGACTGACTGCGCAGCGAAGGGCGGCGATGGTCGCGCATTTCCAGGGATCCAGCCCCGAGTGGCAGCAGGAGAAGGCAGAGTGCGTGGTGGGAAGGGCCCCACGCAGCTGGGGGAGTGGTGTCGGGCCGCAAGCCGGGGTTTTTTTAAACCCCTTTTATTTATTATTTCTTGTTCCTGATGCTCGCTGTCATAGATCTATTATTTATGCGCAAGGGGGGGGGGACACGGAATTTGTGCTACGCGGGGGGAGCAGCGGAGCTAGCGCCGAGCCCGCTCCGTTCCGCGCCGCTCCCCGCCCGCCCGGGGCCGAGGAGCCCCGGGGGGGATCCCCACCTGCTCTTGTTGGCCACCGCTCCGAAACAGGGGTGTAACGTGGGGGATGGATGGGGACACCGCGGCGCTATGCACCGGGAATTTGTGCCTTTTCCTTAGCGTGGGGCAGGGCAGCTCCACCCTTGGGCTTAGGAGGGGCCCGAGCTGTGTGTATTTAGTTGGCATTGCTGCGTTCAAAAGCCAAACTCATGACAGAGCAAGCGAGGGGAGCCATTTCGAATGGAGCTGGGTGGTGCAAGGCTTGCTGACAGTGAGAGGTGTCTGGGGACATGACAGCTGGAGAGGGGCCATGGGGAGAGAGGGCGAGGGACAAAGGCGCTGGTGGCCACAGAGGCTTCTGCCTGGTAGTGGCACCTCTCAGAAGCACCTTTTACCCATGGAAGAGGCAAATTAGGCAGCGTTAAAACAGTCCTCAGCCACCTCCATGCAGTACCACAAAGATCAAGCAAAAATATCGGTGTGTATAGCACGTCCAAACTGTTTGTGGACAGGGATGGGACAACACATACTTGGCAAAGTAAGAACAGTGCTTTTCTACTCAACTCTAGGTCTCTGTTTTAAAATACAGATCTAAATATGGCCTACTGCAGCTTGTGGTGTAATTATTATAACACTTAATTTAAATATCTCATTAAATTATCTTTTCAGAGAGTGGTATCCTGTATTTGGAAACTTATGGTGCATTTGGTTTTCTGATAATGAATTCAAAGGCTAGATATAAACTGTAAATAAGACCTTTTGGTATTAGTTTGTGGAATAAGGTGACGTTGATGTTACTGGCTTTAGTGTACAATGAAGTATCAAGAAAGTTGCTTAAATATATTTTAAATTTTAAAAACGTCAAAAAGTCAATCCTACTTGCAAAATTGCTGTCAATCGTGAGTCGTCTTTAACGAAATCTGACCAAATAAGCCTGTTTTTTTATCCTCATATCTTTTAAAAGGAGCTTGCATTCTATGAAGATTTTCCTTCAAACTAAACACGAGAATTTCTTTTATCTACAGACACACCTTTGATAGATTGGGCAGGCTTTATTTTAATCTGCATTCCATGTATTATTCTACAGGCAGAGAGGAAAAATGCCCTCACAACCAAAATCAAATAAACAGCCCATTCTTGTGGTTGATCTCTGTTCCTTAACTAAGTGCAGCTGAGTTGTTTTTGAAGGGATTCTGACATCTCATTTCAAAGACCTGTATCTATTTCTGTACCTGCATCTATAGATGTATACATATCATTTGTAGTCAGTGGAATGCTGCTATGCTCTACATGTATATGCCCACAATCCAAACATATCTGTACATGCTTATTTATATGCATTAAGCAGTTCCACAGAAATAAACCCTGTCATGAAATAAAGGCAGTACCTGAAGACTGGACCTCAGTGTTCTGGCTGGGAGGAGATAAAAGAAAATTAGAGTGAACTGACTGATGACAAATCCTACGACAAACTCTGCACACTTAGTGACTGCTGTCAGACATCACAGCTCCTTGTTAGAAACATCTACGTGTTGTCTACACGTTGGTTACCCAGCATCATAGTCTGACTTCCAGTACAGGAAAGATAACTAAGGCTTTGTCATTACCTAAATGGCAGGAACAAAACCAGTTTGTTTGTTCTGTTCAGCAGCAGTCGGCTGTTCTGCTGCTTAAAACTGATGACTGAAAATCACACTCTTTGATTGTAAGCTTTGATGAGAGAGATAAGGACTGAGTATGTGAACGTTTTTGCTATGGAACTACAGATTGTCACAACTGAAAAAAAATCAGAATGCATGATATGGGCAGAAACATTCAGAAATATGTAACAGGTATTAGATCTTAGCAAAGAACCAAGAGAACACAGAGTTACTTGCAAGAGGGATCTTGACAGCCAGCGTAATTTGACGTTTTACTGTTCTGTTATGTCATCACTCTGGAATTTTCTTTAACCTGCAGTTGAAGTTAGTGTTTCAGCAGTTCATATTAGTGCAAATTTAGTCAGTATATATGACACTTTATTCACCTGTGATTCATTTTACATTTACATCCTTTCTCAGAATCCTGTGCTAAACCTCCCAGATTTTCTGGATTTCTCTATCTTGGAACTAGGTTATCCAAGTGAACTGATGCAGTAGAACTCTATTGGTACAGATTAAATTCAGTGAATCTACAGTAACTGCCAAAGTCTGACAATGTTCTGTTAATTTCATAATGCAGTACAAGAATTCCCATAGGACTGAAAAGTTCAGCAAAAGAGCTGGGATCAGAATTCAGTTCTCTCATTGCACCTCATCCTTTCTCGGACACATTTAGTCTCACCCTTGCCTATTACTGCTATCACCTTCTTCCATCTATTCATATATAAACTGACACCTCACAAAAATATGATGCAGTGACTTACTGTTGTCTCTGTATTTTTAATTACGCCTGGGATCCAGAAATAAGACTTTGCAGATGGAAAAAATAAAGGCACGGCTGAAAGCAGAATTTGAAGCCTTGGAGTCCGAGGAGAGGCACCTGAAAGAATACAAACAGGAAATGGACCTCCTGCTGCAAGAGAAGATGGCCCACGTGGAGGAGCTGCGACTGATCCACGCTGACATTAATGTGGTATGCAACAGTCCAGCTGTGGACAGCCTAAAACACAGCTGTTTATCACTCCACAGGTTGTGGAATTGTGTGCATCAGTGAACTATCACTGGGTCAATAATCTGGGTGTTACACCACCATCCTATGGTCCTACAAGGAAAGCAGAGTAAATTTACCTCAGGATAATTGTTTAGTCCTATGTTGGGCAGGGTATTTTGTAATGCTGCCATAGGCATTTGCACCAAGAGGACAGATAACCAAACCCACTGTGGCTACAACTTGACCAGTAGCCACAGTAACATCACTTTGTTAGTCCCACAGCAAACTGGTTTTCCTGTTAGGCTTTTCTCATGTAGCACCTGGAAACAGAGAAACTTTGGCAGCTGGGTTGGACTTTTGATGGGAGGTTTTGGGAAGAAAAGAGATTTTGGAAAAACGTATCTGTTAAGTTCTTAGTAAAAGCTGAGCTTCATCACTGAGTGAAACCTCCAGACATTAAGAAGCACCAGCCTGAAGGGAATTAATACAAATAAGAGAAAAACAGTTTATAAACAAGGAAGATGAGTCAATTAGAGGGGCTAAATGGGGGATATCTATTTTTAAAGTGCAGATTTTACATCACGTTAGGGCACTTACATGACTGTACAGTGTTTTCTAGCTCGGAAGGTATCTGTGTTTTGCACCAGAAAAAAAAAAGCTCCCACAATGTACGCAAGTACAAGCTCTGCACTGGATGTGCGGGCTGCATTTATTTGTCACTTGAAATGTCTATTCCCCTGCCCAGCTGCATAACCTCAGTCTCTGTTTCATCCTCCCCTTTTTCCTGTCTTTTTCTCTGCTGCTTTTCGCATTTAGAGAAGCAGGAACCTTTCCTCAGCTTGTCTGTTAACTTCTAACCATTGGCGTTCAGGTATTTTAGAAACAAAGAAAATCAGTTTATTCTACTTTGATTTCTTTGTTAATGTCCCTTGAGTTTTCCACAGCTCCTCACTTGCTGGCTTATCTGTAGCCTGCCTGCATTTTCTGTTGTCCAGAAGGTCATATAGGTTGAGCACACCTTTTTTTAAACTAATTTCTTAATGCGCCCGATATCTTAACTCTTCGTTTTACTCCTGCAGTCTCCAATCTCTTCCAATTTGAGAAAAATCTCTTCCTTTTGATAGCCTCTGACTCACAGAGCTATTAAAGCCATGCCCACCCTCCTGTTCCAGATGGAAAACACTATCAAGCAATCGGAGAACGATCTCAACAAGCTCCTGGAGTCTACTCGTCGCCTGCACGAGGAGTACAAACCCCTGAAGGAGCACGTAGATGCTCTGCGGATGACTCTGGGATTGCAGAGGCTGCCAGATCTGTGTGAGGAGGAAGAGAAACTGTCCCTTGAGTAAGTGTCCAAAGCAAGCATCATCTGGCCTTATACCTTCTCTCGATTCTAGTGGTTATTTTGTCATTTTACTTTTGTTCTGCTGCCGCTAGTCAGAATTTTACTTTTGCTGCATTCCTACGGCAGTGGCATTTAGCCATATTCCTGTGACTGCCACAAGTAAGTTTACCCTAGATGTGGAATAGATTTGGATTAAAAATTACAGTTTCATTTTTAGGTATAACCTAAGTGAGGGAAGGTGACAGAATTAGCTTCTATTCACTGTCCTTTGCAGAACTGATGTTTTAAGACACTTGCATTTCTCTTCATGCCCAGCACATTCGGCATCGCTTTCACAGCACGTAGTTTTCAGGATTTCTTTTGCATTTCTTCAGAAATGCTGTTTTCCATTCCAAGCACTTTGAGAGTACAAAGAATGTATTGATCTATTGCATATAAAAGTTATTAATTTTAACAGCATAGAATATAAAAACCAAGGTCTGACAGAGGTGTATCTCAAGCTGTTAAATACTAAATGTGTGTTTTCTGTTTTCCATCCTATTGGATTTATATGCAGCTGTACGTGAAGATGCCTTAGAAGCTGACAATCTGGCTGAAGTATACAAGTGCAGAGGAAAGTACTACCAGTTCTATTGATGAGCTAGTCCAAGTGGCGTCTAAGTGTAGGCAATTTGACTCTAGTGGAGGAACATGACAGGGCAATGTGATTCATTACAACACAAAATATCCTTTGCAAACTAATAGAACACTCCAGAAGGTGGTTATATGTTTTGTTTTCCTTTTGTCTAGCTACTTTGAAAAGCAGAAAGCAGAATGGCAGACAGAACCACAGGAGCCTCCCATCCCAGAGTCTCTGGCTGCAGCTGCAGCAGCCGCCCAGCAGCTGCAAGTGGCCAGGAAACAAGATACCAGACAGACAGCAACCTTCAGACAACAGCCACCTCCAATGAAGGTCAGGAGATGCAACGTGCTGGGTTTTCTCGTTGGAACTATTATGTTTATAAAGTTGATCAATACTTACAAAAAAGGAAAAAATGATGTGTCCCCTTTCCAATTTTTCCTGCAGTGGTTCAAATCAAGAGCGACCCCAGTAAACTTAAAGTAGCAGCACCACTCATCAAGGGTTAAGAACAAATACAGTTTGACTCCTTTATGACTTAAGAGTCTCCATCAGCAGAGATGTAGGCAATTCCCACTCCTCTTGTTTCACGTGGGAGAAAGGCACGTAAGAAAAATAAATGCTGGGCAAAATAAAAACTAAAAGCTGGGAGTTAATCCCAAATGGATTCATATTAGAAGCAACACACATTTTATGAGGGGAGAGTAATTACTGATGGTACAGATTACCAGGAGAGGTGATTGTTTCTGCACTTCTTGGGATCTTCAAGTCAAGACTAATGTATGTATTTATCTAACCACAGGTACTTCAGTGACAGTTTTACTCAGCTCCTCCTGTAGTCAGTAAACAGAGCTAAGTAATTCCACAGGGATATTCATCCCTTCCAACCTCCAAAGATTCCCTGACTAAGGAGGCAAATGGATGCAAGAACATTCTGTAGTTAAGTACTTACTATCTGGAGTATGGCCATTGAAAAGCCTTTCTGGAAGTAACAAGCTTCAGCCAAAGGGAAGTTAAAGGGCTTAGCGTGGAGCAAAAGGGCAGAGTCCTGTACCTTGTGTTAAATACGTAGAATTCACCCAGTCACCTGCTCCTGCCTTGAATTCTGTGACCCCGCAGTTGGCTTTCACTGTAACTTCTCTGGGTTAGTGAGCTACTATGCACGTAAACATCTTTAAAACATGTGGAACATTTAACACAAAATAGAATTTAATGTTAAACTTACTGATATGTGCCTGGACCCGCTGAACTTTTCAGTGAGATACTCTAGTTTTTCAGTTGGCAGCACTTAAATGTCAGTAACGAGAGGCTGCGATGTCTCATTTCAGGCATGTTTGTCGTGTCACCAACAAATCCATCGGAATGCGCCCATATGTCCGCTCTGCAAAGCAAAGAGCCGATCTCGGAACCCCAAAAAGCCCAAGAGGAAACAGGACGAATGAAACGCAGAAGACTGCCAAGCAAAGGCGTGTTCCAGTACTCTTCCAGTAGAACTGCAAATGTGGCCAGACTTTACTGAAGTGCAGACTCACGTATGACCAACCCATTGTTTTCTATTTAATGCGATGTAAGCACAATGTTCCTGTTCTGTCTTAAATTTCCTTCCAGTCCTTAGGATTTGGTTTTAGGAAAGTAAGTATTACTGGTGCTACAGTTAAACATTTCAATCATTCCACCTCCGGACTCCTAAACAAACTAGAATTCTTATGCAAGTATCCTGAATGCCAGGCTATTCCCGTTGGCCAGATGTGCTCACCACAAATGCTTTTCTAAAAACAGATGTTACTAAAGGATTACTCTGCTTTCTCCTGATAACAGGAGACTATTTGAAGTGCTGAAATAGCAGACTGTTCGTTTCACTAAACGACAATTTGTTTTCCAAGCTAGTAAGACTGCATGGGTTTAGGTATCCAGTAGAGCTCTTTATACAGGAAATGTTCAGGGGGAAAAAGAAATTGGTCATACAAGAAATCAGTGCATGAAGGACACAAGTGAGTTTTGATTTACTGGAGTTTGGTTGTACCATTTCCTCAAACTTGACCTAAAACGTGGAAGGAAGATCAAGTTGCTGGCTGTGTACGAATTTCTAAAAATGATGTAATTTTTTATACTTTAACGTCTTACTATGGTATTATTTTCAGCAGTCAGAAGACAGATTGACTTAAGTACAAGGCTCAAGTGAACTGTATTAGTGGTCCTCGTAGGCTCTACAGCCAACCAGCTCACTGTGGTTCTCTAGGAAACATGCATGAATTACCCCAAATCTCCATGTGCACAGACTGCAACGTCAGCCAATCTGCACATCCTCTGTTCCTGGTTTACACAGCCAAAATCTCCCTTGGCAGACAAATCCTCCACTGGAGCACAGGGAAGGTCAGTAACATGCACCAGGAACAGCGTAAACTGAAAATGATGTATTTCACCGATCTGCCTGGCTTTGGTGTCATCGTCCTCCCTCAACAAAAGCTTCCCATTTTTGTACCTTTTAATAGGCCACTTTCAAGTAAGTTTTACTCCAGCCCAGGTTTTTTTTTTTCCTTGCTCTGTATGTGTGCCAAAAGAACCCTTTAGACCACTCCCTGTATCCACGTCTTCCCTTTATTTCATCTCACATGAAAGTTCCTGCAAGGGGGAGGATGGCAGTGACCCAACTACAGAACTGGGGCTTAAAACCTGAAGTCATTTCTAATCCCAGTTTTGTCACCGTCTTCGTTGTCTAAACTGATCTCAAGTCAGGAGGCACAAAGTGCCTGTTTACATTCTTCTCTCTTTAGCCCAGGTTTTCCTCTACTATTATACTAGAGTGGTTATATTGAGATCTTTGCTTGTTAAACTGGAAAAACAGGGAAGCCCCAAGTCTTTCCTCGAAACTTTGCCAAATGCCAGGGACTGAACAGAACCACGTAAACCAATTTTGCTGGCCAAATCGCATACGCTGCCATTAGTTTCCCAACTCCGCCATAAAGTATATCAGTATTTTATTGATTACAGTCCTATAATTTATGCCAAGTTCAGTTGGTATTCTCCCGCTTTACCGTTTCATAGCCAACAGCAGGGAGAGAATGTGGACCACGTGCCCCTGAAAATGTGTAAAGAACAGATTCTGTTACCTGAATTACTGCGATTCCGTCTCTGTGAAATAGCAATAACAGAGGACAGTCTGAACTCACACTCCAAAAGGCAGTCGTGCACCAACTCTGCTGTTATGCACGTTTCCTAACGCAAATACTGGATTCTACTTGTAAATGTCAGAGCAGCCACATGCTGCCTGCCCTGTACAGACCAGCTCCTACCGAGTTTAAGAGAAGATGCACACAGAGTTAAGGGACAGTACATGGACTCCCCCAAAGTGCATACATGAGAGCAGCATACTTTGGTGACAGCTGTACATCAATTTAAGTAGTGGCGAGTATGGACAAATACTCTGCAATGAAGTAGTGTGAATAGAAAGACTTGTAGAAACTTTAATTTACAGTTCTGAAATAGATAGGGTTAGTTGCAGCTGCTCTCACTTCACTGTTCCTTTGCCAGATTTATTCTTTCTTGGGAAATCTCTAGAGCTCTAAACTGAAGTATGCTTAAAGGATACACCATTTAATGATTTAGTATGGCAGTTCTGTATTTTTTCTTTTTTAAACTAGACTTTTGCTCCCTCACATTTAACAGAGCTTTTTTTTATGACATACTGTGTTTGTATCTATCATGTACGAGCATTTACAAATCTGCTTTCACATCCTTTGTGAAGTGCTGCCATATGAATAGAGCGTTGCTGAGAATGAGTGTAACCAAACGTGAGTCAGCAGCGTGCCCCGGCAGCCAAAGGGCTCGCTGTGTCCTGGGGTGCATCAAGCACAGCGTCGCTAGTCGGTCGATGGAGATGATTGCCCACTCTACACTGCACCAGTGCAGCCTCAAGTACCATGTGCGGTTTGGGGCACCTCAGTGTAAAAAGAGCATCAAAATACTAGAGCGTGGCCAGAGGAGGGTGACAAAGATGGTGAACAGTCTCAAGGGCAAGACTTAAGAGGAGTGGCTGGGGTCATTTGGCTTGTTCAGCTTGGAGAAGAAAAGGCTGAGGGGGGACCTTATTGCAGTCTACAGCTTTCTCGAGGGGGAGGTTCTGATATATCTATGGTGACCAGCGACAGGACACAGGGGAATGGAGTGAAGCTGCATCAGGGGAAGCTCAGATTGGACATGGGGAAAATGTTCTTCGCTGAGAGATGGCTGGTCACTAGAACAGGCTCCCCAGGGAAGCGGTCCCAGCACCAAGCCTGTCAGGAGTTCAGTGTGTATCCGGACAACGCTCTTAGTCATATGGTTTAGTGTCAGGTAGTGCTGCGAGGAGCAGGGAGTTGGAATTGATGATCCTTATGGGTCCATTCCAATTTGAGATATTCTATGACTCTATTTCAAGAAGACAAAAATCTGTATTATGTATTAAGGGATCCTGTGGGTGGGAGGAGGGAGGGAAGCACTGTCTTTCATAGGGAAGCAGTAGTCTCCTTTTCTATCACTAATTATTTAAGGAAGTTTAACTGAAGAGTTCTTCTCATGAGAGCCCCGGACCCTTTTCTCCCAGGCGCCTTTCTCAAATTGATTTCTTGTTTTTTAGTCAGGAGGAAGCTGTTCTTACCACAAGTCTACTGCATTTTTGCTCTGTGGAGCAACAGCGGCCGCTTCCTTTGTACCTCAGGTTCTTTGAGGATGCTTCTTCACTTGGCATAAATTCATTCTTATTTGGGTTAAATTCTCTTGGTAGCCACAAAGAGACCCTACTCAAAGCTTACAAGACTTCTACATTACTAAAGTCTGGTTTAACCCTGGCTTTGTCATTCCCTTTTCAATAAGTATTCAAGTGACAAGAAAATAACTGGATTCTTTTGCTGTAGATGGTCCCAGGGTCTTTTGCTGCTTCCTCACATGCCTCAAAGGACAGATAGTCCTGTTGTTCTGCAACCAAAGGGCAAAAAAATCACAAGCCTCTTCCCCTGCCTTAAACTCATGCTAAATGGATGCAAACACTCTACTGTGTCTGAAGGCTTTGCTATAGAAATTTTTGTATCCAAGCTGGGGTCTATCAGTTGTTCAAACTTTAGTGCCAAGGACACCGTTAACGATACAGAAAATTTAAGGCAAATTTTAATACTTGCACTTCCTGAATTCAGCTTTACCCTTCTGAACAGGACACTGACTGACGGAACCTGCCAGTGGCTTCAAGTTACAGAATCTAATTTTTAAGAAATACCCATTGATGTGTTACTCTAAATAGCATACTATTCCAGAAATTGAGACTTTACTAGCACTTAAAAGAAATAAAAGTGCTTTCCTTTATTTTAGAGTTTTCTAATTCCTCCAACATAGGTTTTCATTTTAGCATTTAGGTATTTTAAGCAATATCTGGCGCTTTCCCTGGCTTCTGTGTTTTAAATATTTTATTCCTGTTCCCAGTAGGAGTAACAGTGTGCTACCTGTTTAATTTGTCTGTACAGTCCTTTTTAATAAATGTTTGTTTCATGTCAAGCTTTCTTCCTGCAGAGTATTTAACATCTGGTATTTGCTTATGCTACTGAGAGGTAGGCTTATGCCAAACGGTAAAACCCATCTCTCTGATTTTACAGGATGCAGTTAGCCACAATTATGTTATACCTCTATAGAAACTTTATGGAGATAAATAAGGGGAAAGATAGAAATTTTTTTTAGAAATATAAAGGAAAATGGGATAAGACAGGTTTTAACCTAGCCAAACTTCTTAGTCACATTTCTGGAACACAAACCACTGCGTGCTTAAGCTCCAAGATTCCTGCACCTGCATAAGAGTCATAGACACAAGGCTGAATTCCCCAAACCCCAGGTACTTGTTAAACAAACCTACCCTCTGCTGCCACTGGCTACTAACACTGGAACTGCATAGTTTGCATGTATAAAAGTGCCCGATTTGCACTTGCAGGTGTCCAGTTATGAAACTCAAACAGACCCAGAAAAAATAACAAGGAAATCATGCCTCTCTGGTGCAGTTCAACCTGTGAGAGCTCCAACTGGGCCATTTATTTCAGCTTGCGACCGATTCCAGAGCTTCAGCTGGAACTAGTTCCCCATCAATTTAATTCAAAACAAACCACACTTAGATAGGAACGAGTCTCACTCAGACAGGTTTCAGTTTAAAGAAGTCATATCCAGCACCTTCTGTCAGGTGCTAGATTGCCAAAACCCACACATACTCTTCACAGTTCTTTACTACTGAGGAAGCTCCTGTTTTGTTTCACTTTCTACAGTTAAACTGAAAGCAGCAAGAGACGTGATTCGCTCTGATTTAAGGTAGGGGACAGCTGTCTTCCAAAGAGTCCTGCTTTGCCATTAGATTTTATCTCCTGCTAGTGCTTGCTGGAAGCTACTTAACAACCTGGTGACTGAGGGGCTTATGGGAGTGCTCCCTACCCCAGCTCTGTCAGGAAAGCCCACAGATGATGTATGCTGCCAGCAAAGGAGGTAACCTACTGTACAGTAATGAAAACAGTTCTGAGAAATAACCTGCTCCACTGGCTTACCTGAATTCAGAGAGAAATGTCTGTCCCAGACCTCGCAGAGCTCAGAACCTCAGCTTGGTTAAGTATAACCAGCATGATTTTTCCCCATAGGTAGGTTTATGTGTGTTCAAACACATAAAACCCACAAAATCTAACCACTGCCTTAATCTTCCTTTGTACCATAACAGGAAATCCAAGATAAAAGACATTATTTTTACTTCTGTTCACTTTGTTTACTGCCATCTGAATTGTTCAAACTTCTAAATATCCTTCTGCATAAATCTCTCTTCATCCAGCTGCTCTTTCCAGTTCCTTAATCCTAACCCCAGCTGTAATATTACTTCTGACATTAGTCAAAGCCAATGAACTGACTCATACCTTCCCAAGAACTAACCCTGAAATATTCCCTGTAACTGACACCAACTTCCATCACATTTTCCCAAGCATAGCAAGATCCTGCAGCAAAATCAGCTCCATACCCCTGATCTTCCTAACTCCAATATTAGAGTGTAGCATTAAAAATAATCTATTTTTTTTTAGGGGGAAGCAAGCACCAAAGTTTGTCCTAGCCTTAAGTCAACTCTTTAAAAATTTCTATGGTGCTTTCCAGCCTTCACTCTCCTTTACCTTACCCTAATTTCCCTCTCTTCCCAGAAACCAGTAAAAAACCCAAAAGATTAGTGGTATCTACTTATTTGTGACACAGTAAAGATCTTCGGTGTCTTGCAGTACTTGAGTTTTTCTACTTATTCTGTCCCACTGCCTAATTCTTTGCCCTCCTTTAATTGGCACTGGTTTATATGATTGTCACCGAGACAAAACTGTCCTGACTGTGTAACAATAAGTGAATCCAGCAGACCAGTAGCTCTCATGATGAGGAGGGAAGGAGAATACTGCAAATACAGCCTCTTTTTCTCTTCCCAATGTACACAACTTCTATGACAATACAGTGCATGTAGTTAGGAGAGATGATTTCTTACATAGGTTGGTTTTCTAGAGGTCTGCAGCATCTCAGTTCTGTTAGCTTGGTATTCTGATCAAGCAGACAGACTGAAGTTGCATTTCCAATGGTTGAAGCTTCAGAATTAATTCCACTTAACATAAGCATCACTAAATACATAGTCTCATCAGTGATACAAACCTTGTTTAATTCAGCCAAACACAAGTACAGTTATCTGTGTTGAAGGTCTAAGGAACATATGAAAATTGCAGATTTCCGTGTCCATTTTCCTGCAAAATTACTGGCATCTGCATCCATATTTCCATATTCCCCCTAATTTATCTAAAAAAATCCCCAAAGAGTCTCTGTTTTTCAGACAAATGTCATCATTTTTTTATTTTCACTCATATTTGTAAGAGAATAATAAAAACTAAAAAGTTTGAATCAGCGAGCAAATTTGGTTCTGCCACAGCTCCAAGCAGCTTCTGGTGTTCTTTTGCTCAATACTCCTCAAACTTCCATATAGAAACACTTAACCCACATTTCTTTCAATGCTTCACCGCCTAGAAGAGTGATAGCACTTAACTAATTTCCTGCTGTTTTAAACCTATTACCTTTTTGATACGTCTCCTATACTTGGATGCTTGCTTCAAAGAAAAAGACTGAAATGAACTACAGCATTACTGTGTCTAGCTGCTTCTCTTCAAGTGTCCTCCTTTTGAGGATTACCCTGCAAAACAAAGCAAAAAATGTTGAGACCAATTATGCTATCATACTCTCCGAGCACTTTTCCAAAGCTTTAACTGTATGGTTGTTGTGAGTGAACCCCAGTAGGCAGCTAAGCCCCACATTGCTCACCCCCTTACCCCAGCAAGGATGGGGGAAAGAATTGGAAGGGTAAAAGTGAGAAAACTTGTGGATTAAGACCCAGACAGTTTAATAAGTGAAGGAAAGCAGCGTGTGCAAGCAAAGCAAAACAAGGAATTCATTCACTACCTCCCATAAGCAGGGGTGATGATGATGTTTAGCCATCTACAGGAAAGCAGGGCTATGTCACATGTAACAGTTACTTGGGAAGACAAACACCGTAACCCCACAGAATCGAATCACAGAATGGTTGAGTTCAGAAGCCCCCTGATTCAGCCTCTCTGCTGAAGAGGGGCCTAGAGCCAGTTTGCCCAGGAATATATCCAGACAGCTTTTGTATATCTCAAAGGATGGAGACTCCACAAGGACCCTGGGCAACCTGTTAACAGTGCTCAGTCGCCCTCACCCACCCTTCCTCCTCGCTTTCCTTGAGTTTTTATTGCTGTGCACAATGCCATGTGGTATAGAATATCCCTTTGGCCAGTTTGGGTCAGCTGTCCCATCCCAGTTTCTTGTGTAATCCCCAGTCTACTTGCTGTCAGGGGGACAGCATGAGAAACAGAGAAGGCCTTGACACTGTGCAAGCACTTTTCAGCAGCAGCTAAAACGTTGGTGTGCTGTCAACACTGTTTTGGTCACAGATCCATACAAGGTGCTATGAAGAAAATTAACTATCCCATTCAAAACCAGTGCAATACTACACAAAGGAGATCAATATCTTGTAAGTAGCTGGGTGTGGAAGTACATTTGAAGACACAACCTTAAATAAATGCCAGTGATGTACCAGAGGTCAACTGATTTTTTTAGGGTTAGCAGATATCACTTCTCCTTGGTGGATATACTGTGTTTATTTGGTAGCTGACAGACACTCTACAAGGAAGCAAAGAAAGCAAGAAATTAAAAATGAAATCAAGCAGATTTGAGGTAGTTTCATATGGTTGGAGTGATGCCCGGTCACATCAAACCACCTTTAGAAAGACACATCTCTGAATTCATGCAGTTCTGTCAGCACGTGTATTTTTGAGAAAGTAAAAACAGATAATGCTTGTCAAACAGGAAAGAAACTGTAACACGAAAGTTTCAAACAGATTTATGACACACAGTATAGTAAATCAAAAAGTCAAATTGAAGCACTTTGAATAAAGTCTTAAAGCTATCAACAACAGCATGTTACCATAGCTGTAACTTCATTTGGACTTGGAACGTAGGTCAGCATTTAGCAAGTTACCGAAATCCACGTTCATTAATGGCAATGTATGTGTGGACACAGAGCTGATTGCCAGTCATCCTGGAGATCAAAGTGAGATCCCTGATAAACTGAT
>NW_010157514.1:19660-20916 GCF_000695765.1 Mesitornis unicolor
TTAGAACACCCAGATGACATACAGTACTGTGAAACACTCTTTTACATCACTGCGAGTAGTGTTGTTCACCTTAGAGTATACCCAAAGTGATATTAGAGCAGGAAGGACCATAGGACTTCCTATTTTCCATTCTCTCAACCCTAATTCAGGCAGCAAGTGTGAGCAAATGACAGCAGCCTCAGAAAAATGCAGATAAAGCTTGTGCTGACAGATGCAAAAATGCAAACCTCTTTCCACAAACCCCTTCTGCCACTTTTCCTATCAAACTCTTTCGTAATCTCTACACAATTCACTTTTCAGCTTTGTTGTTTTATGTCTAGTCTGTCATCACCCAAAATGATAATGCAGCAATGCAGGGGAATGAATTATAACAATTAGACATATTTAGACAGTATACAGTCTCCTAAGTGTGTCCTCCAGCATTATGCTTTCCCTCCTATTCCTAGCTTTATTCTGAAAGCTCACATTGCCTATCCTTTAAAAGTTACGCAGTCTGTCTCCATACTGAGACACACTCCTCTCCGATACTCAGCTGCAATGACTTTTACATTTCGTGCAACATTCCTATTTTACTTTTTACTTTGAAGACAAGGACTATTCCAGAACAATTCCTTAAAGCAGACAGGGTTACACAGAGAAAATGGCCAAATTATAATGAGCTTGCAGAACTGTGAATGCAGACTGATACTCACACACACCACACAAATAAACCACAAACTAAAGCATTACTTTTCAGTAATAACTGCTAGCTGCCCACACTAGAGTGAGTGGTATGGTTGAAACTCAAAATGCCAGATGTCAACATCGAGACTTTCTTTTCTCACAGAAGACATTCATACTTTACTAACGTAATTAAAAACATTTTCATACATAGGTAATTTTAAGGCTTTTGCTGACCTTCCTGCTCTCTGCTTTCTACTTGCCATAGGTTCTCTGTGTGTGAGGGACATCAGTCTCCAGAGACAACAGCAAAAGTTTCCAAAAGCAAGCAGGTTACACTGCAAAGTACACAGAAAAACAGCTCTTGAGAACTACGTGTAAACTAAAGAAAACCCACCTTTTCCAACTTGCACAGGTTTTCAGTGGGCCAAATATAATTTCTCTGAAGGGGCAGAAACCCCTCACAGCCAGTGCAGGGCTCCAGCTCTCAGACCCGCACTGTGCTCCACAGCCGCCACTCCTGCCCGAGGCCCCCGCCATCGCCCACCCTGTCGGGATCCTCCCACTACCACCACCACGGCACAGCCACAGCGACC
>NW_010157514.1:20997-23095 GCF_000695765.1 Mesitornis unicolor
GGCCCCTCTCGGCCCCCGCTGTGTTCCCGACGCGCACCCGGAGCCGCTCGCCTGCCGACCGGCACCGGGGCAGCCCTAACCCAGGCAAGCGCGGGCCTGTGTGCACGCATGCGCAACGGCGACTGACTCGGAGCGGTGCCGCCCCCTGCTGACCGCAGCGCCACAGCGCATGCGCAGCGCGGAGCCCGCGCAGGCTCTCCCTCAGCGGTGAATCGCGGCAGAGCGGCTCGGGAGCGCTCAGTGCGGCGGGCACAGGAGCGCCCGGTGGGCTGCAGGTCACGGTGAGGGGTCGACGGACCGGCACAGGGTGCCCAGGGAAGCTGTGGGTGTCCCCACCCTGCAAGGGTTCCCGGCAGGCAGCTCGTTTTCATCTACTTGAGCATGTAAGGATCACATAGAATTTAGATTAATTAGTTTTAACTGTGCTTGTTGGTTCCTTCACTGACAGACAGACTTCTGTACGTTCATAACAAAATGCAAATGGCAATGTACAAGATTGGAGATACTCTGAAATGCAACAAGAATATTTAAAGGATTGGTTCAACAACAGGCATTTTGCTCTATTTCAATCTAATGAAATTTCTGCAATGAAATTCAGCATGTAAGAATAACAGGCTTGCATATCCACCAGTTCTCAGCATCTTCACCTTTCCTCCAGGAAGAAACCACCCTGCTCCCACTGAGCCAGCAGAAATAGTCCATTCAGGAGAGAACCTCAGTGCAGGGCAGGCAGCAGCATTACATGAAGAGAATACAGACTGTGTCCAAAAAATGCAGGCACTGGCACTTTGTAGTATCCATTTTATTTCTACTCCAAACAGCTCTGGCTTTGGAATTCTTTATTTGGTTTGAAGTATGCTGAACACAGATCCTACATCCAAGTTCTTCCACATGTCTTCCCAAGCTTTCCTCCCACCTCTTACCTGCCTGGGTGGATAACCAGTAATCTAGAACATTACTAGATACGTGACCACGGTCAACTGAAGCTACGAAAAGAAGGCAGAAGTTGGCAGCATCATATATGACTGCAGGGACACACTTTTCCCCTCTAATGCTCCTGTTCTAGGCTCCTGGAATACATGTAAAGCAGTAAGACTTCTGTCTAAATATAGGGGAGGGAGAAACAACACGTTCCCTAGATGTGTGCCCTCCAGAACTGAAGTCTCTTCAGGTGCTGCCCAACCCCACCACTGAGCTAGAACTGCACTGCATCATGCAGCACCTGGAGAGGTGCCACTGCTTTCCATCAGGCTGGGGCAAATAAAGCCCTTGCCCTGTAGAAGTGCTCTTTGCAGCATGGGGCAAGAAAAGAAGCACAGCCAAGTATCTTCACAGTAAGGCAATGTAGGGCCACCCTTCAGCCAGGAGGAGGTCTTGCAGAGGTTTTTTTCATGTCTCTTTTCTGAAGGGTTTGCATTTCCCCCTTCACTCTAGAGAAGCTAGTTCCTCCAGGAGCTTCTCCTTCTCCTGCTGCAGCTCCTGCACCCGCTGTTTATTCTGCTCTAGTCTGTCCTCCAGCCACTGAAGGAGCGGCCCGCTGATGGCAGACATCTGGCTGCAGAGGTTCTTTGTGAATACTGCAAAAAGCAAGAACATATCATGCCAGTGCAAACACACAAAAGACTCGGCATGCTACAACAACCTTAAAGCCAAGAGTGCTAGAGACAGCCAATGAAACCCTCCAATATCCTGGCCAAGGCAACCAGACATCCCTGCAGGAAAGTCAAAATCAGCAGCTTGCTAAACAAGGAAACAAGCTATTTCAATCTGACCTTTAGACATCCAACGGAAGGATGACAGACCTACAATGAAATCTGGAAATCTACATATAAGTCATCACTAGTGTTAATTAATTTCAAAATTCAGGAGCAAAGAATGCCTCATTTATTGAGCAGGTGAGGATGGACTATGGGGTATTTATCTTGGAACAAAAACGGGGTTAGGATTCACCCTACCTCACTGGCAAAAGCAAAGACATCATATGCACGTAACATATAGGAAGTGCCAGGAGATGCAAGCATGCACGTAGATCAGCCTGACACTACTTTAAGACTCATCAAATCCAGAAGTCCCTTGCTGTCCTAACAGGAAAAAAAAA
>NW_010157515.1:0-306 GCF_000695765.1 Mesitornis unicolor
GTAGGCCAAGATGTCCCGAGACGTAGCTCCAGCCATCACGAGATGTAGGCCCAGATGTCCATTGATGCATACCCAGCCGTCCCTAGATGTAGGCCCTACCATCCCGAGAGGTAGGCTTAGCCATCCAGAAATGTAGGCCCAACCGTCCACAGATATATACTCAGCCGTCTCGATATGTTGGCCCAGCCATCCAAAGAGGTAGGCCCAACCGGCCAGAAATATAGACCCAGACATCCCAAGATGTAGGCCCAGTCATCCAGAGATGTAGGCCCAGCCGTCGCGAGATGAAGGCCCAGCCATCCCAAG
>NW_010157516.1:0-12430 GCF_000695765.1 Mesitornis unicolor
AGACATTCCTCCAAGTACCAGCTCTGAAGGACCTGATCTGTTCGGTGTTGAGACCACAACTAACCTGCAGTGACAGAGCCAGCCTCTGAACAAGAAATGCCTAACATGACACGTTTTTCCTTCTGGGAGCCAAACGCTGGGTGAATAAGAGATAAATTCATAAATTCCCACTGTCAGGTTGTGTGCTACAGGTCTTCAGGTTACAATGTGGTTAGGAGTCTTCTGCTTTTCCAAAAGCAGTGGAGAGTGAAACTCGGGACTCATTTATACAAAGCAGCACCTGTGGAATTCAAATGCTTTCTTGAGGTGATTTACATTTTAAAAGATGTTTTCCCCTTCTGATCCTGTGTGAAACCAAACTGCCTGTCAGTAACACCTTCTTAAACAGAGATTATACCATGCCAAGCATTTGTGCAGGAAAGTGTCAATATTAATTATCACTCCATAACAGGAATGTGCTATTGATTGTAATCGGATATAATCGTATGTTCAGAGAGTCTTCAAGCCTGCCTGAATAGACCTCAGCTGCACTCCTTCAGCAGCAGTAAGGCTGGTGTTTGGTCAAAGGCTTGTGTGACACGGGTGGTGGGAACAAATACAACATCTGAAATGATATATTTAACATATGTCAGATCTGTTGGGATTCCTAACCACAGTGTCAAGTTCTGTTTAAATGAAAAAGAAAAAGGTCACGCTGGTAAAGCTGTCTCCATTCAGATTCTGGTTAAATGCTTTGTCATTACACTCTTTCTGTCGCGATGTAATTATAACACACTGTGAGGTGAAGAAATAGACTTTGAAAATGGGAACTTTCGGAGTTGCGTTTTAAGCCAGAAGTCTTATAGATTTCCAGTCACTTAAACAGTTGAAAAGTATCATTTAATTCACAGAAAGATAAAGCTTGGCTATGGACTGTACTATTAAGCCGATGAAAGCCGTTAACCTCCTCGAGCCTCATTTTCATATATCACATAACATGAAAGGCAACAGTTTTTCATTGTTGTGTGGTCTCACACTTATCTCAGGGTTCTGGGCAAGATTAGAGCAGAGTTTGAAAAGTTTGTGATGGATTTATTACATTTAATGAGCGTGCGACGTATGGCTCCTCAGCCTTGGCTGACATTTTGAAATGAGACTTCCAGCAGTGAAATCTTGTGTGTGTGGGGAGGAGGGGGTTTCGACTGCTCAAGCTTTCATGATTAGAGCTTTCCGTACATAATGTCAAGTACAATCGTCGGTTAAATGCTAAATGAGGATACCATTGTTAATGCAGTGGCAGCCTGAGAACAGACTCCAGAGAGTTTAATTTTTTGCTGACTTGGAGCTTAACTTCATCACGAACTTTATTCATCTATGGAGACATAAAGGAATATCTCTGGGGGGGGTTTTAAAAGTGTGTTTTAAACTGTTTATGGTGTATGATGTTAGAACAAGTTATTTCATTGAGGTATCAAGAATTGAGGTATCTTAATTTCCGCCACATTATTCAACACATGCCTTGTATGTGGTAGATGTATATTTGTAAATCAGTGAACTGTAACTACTCGACTCTTTTTAAAAATATGGCTTTTTAGTATTTCTGTCTTGCACGGCAACGTTAAAGTTCAGAATTTACAATTATGACCAGCCTGAAAACCAACTGTATATTTTAGAGTAGCAGATATACACAGACAAATTAAATGACGTATAAATCATATGTTTTCTCATGTTGTGCACATTAATTTGTACTGAATTAATTTAATGGCTGTCTAAAATCCTAGCTGGATCTTTTAGATGGATAAAACAATGTTTAAGCCAGCTGCTTTATCTCAGACCCACATCTACAGTAAGAATTTAGGTGTTAACTCAGTAATACGGAAGTTTTTAGTCAGAAAAGCCATAAAATGTAATGCTGTCTGTGCCTTTACATCAAATGGCTACACTCCACTGTTCAAAATGTAGAAAAAAGTTAAGATACTTGGGAATAAAAGTGTGCACAGATATTAGTGTGCTGAGTCAGCAATGCCTACACTGAAAGTGAGAAAGAATTGAGGAGAGGTTTCAGCCACTGAGATGATGAGAGACTGGAGCATTTCCCGTATGAGGAGCAGCTGAGAGAGCTGGAGAGTTCAGCCCAGAGAAGAGGAGACTTTGGGGGGATCTCATTAATGCTTATCAATTCCTTATCATCGGGTGTCAGGAGGATGAGACCAGGCTCTTCTTGGTTGTGCCCAGTGACAGGACAAGGGGGAATGGTCACAAACTGGAACTCAGGAGGTTCAACCTAAACATAAGGAAAACTTCTTTCCTGTGAGGGTGCCAGAGCATGGCCCAGGCTGCCCAGAGAGGTTGTGGAGTCTCCTTCTCTGCAGACATTCAAAACCCCTGGCCGTGTTCCTGTGTGACCTCCTCTGGGTGATCCTGCTCTGGCAGGGGTTGGCCTGGGTGATCTCCAGAGGGCCCTGCCAACTCCTGATATTCTGTGATGTGTGAGGTTTGCAGCTCAGCATTGCAAGCTTAGCACTTGTACCTGCTTGAAAAAACACAGTCAGAGCTGTCTCTGAGTTCGGGTTAGGCCTCCCCTGTTTTTACATGGTGTCTAGGAGTTAAAGTACTCAGGTGGGATGTGTAGAATGGATTCACATCCATTCCTCCTCTCAATTAGGAGCAAGAAACACATGTTCATGTGCCAAGGAGCGACCAAACAGCTTATTGTTGGGTATTTTGAAGGAATTTCTTCTCTGCCATTTGTGTGGAAGTTTCCCTTTATGTGAAATACTTAAATATTAGTTGGAATGGTGGCTACAGAGCAGATTTCATGGCTAAGTATCCTACTAACAAGTTTAGCATCATTCTCCCCCTCTTCCTTCTCACTATCAAGCTGAAAACTTCTTTTTGTCTCACTGAATAATTATCTTTGTCAACAGAGGAGAAGTCTCCGTAGAAATAGGAAGAGAAGAAAAGTCTCTGCCAGTTTTGGCAGTTGTTCACGTACTGCTATCTCCTCACTGGGATAAAAACTTTTCTCTGGCATTGCTAGGATGTTGGGCGAGCGCAGTGTACGATCCACAAGACTTACCCCAAACTTTTAGGAAGAGGAACTTCAAATTTAGGAAGTTTCCCGTGCAAATCCTGGCAAACATCAGAAGTTACGGGACTCTGTACATTCCTCCTGGCAGTGTGCCTTGAGATCCATCCTGGTACAAAATAAATGCCTTCTAAATTAGGCAGCAGCAAGGCAGGGGCTGTGAAGAATCTGCATTTGGCACCTGAAGTGCTAGAGACCTAAGTACCTTTGTAAGTTGAGTTTGCCCGTGTTGTGACAACTGTTCATGCGATACCTTGTAGCTTTATCCTAGAGATATTAAAATTAGATCTATCTAAAAGAATTTGATGTACCCTTTCTTGGATGCACTATACAGAAGAAAAGTCAAACCTAAGTAATTAGTTTGTACGACTACCATGCTCATGGTATATGTGAACAGAAAGAGCAAGGCTCTTTGTATAGACAAACCAATACAGTTTTCAACATTTCACTGCAAAACAAATCCTCCTGCCTTTTAGGAAAGACAGAAACAAGCAAGATTTTAGACCTGTGTTAGTTTTAAGCTGGTTTCTGTTTTTTCACAAGTCTACAAATTGCTTTTTATGTCTCTGGCTCTCGTCTTGCCTTGCCATCACTGTGAGCACGGTTTGAGTTCCAATCAGACAAAACGTGATGTTTCAGCTAAAATATCGTCTTAGTTTTAACTGTTACAGCTTGTTTTGTTTCTTTTTTAACTGATTAATTCCTCAGTATAGTATAAACTAATTAAAGGGTCGAGTATTTTGCTACTTGTTACCGTTAATGTTCTCAGAATTTATCTGTCAATGAGAAACCATTATCCTGTGACAACATTTTAATCCACTGAACTCATCTCTTAATTGCCTTGAATCTTAATGTGTGTTTGATTTTACCAACTATTACCAGCCCATGTAAATATGTTTCCTCTCTTCTGTTTTCTGTCCTGTTTGGTTTTCAGCAGAATTCTTAGTGCTAGGAGTGCCCCACAAGGCAAGACCACAAGGCAAGGAGCCAAGTAGATTTCTGGAATAAGCAAGCCTACTTCCATTGACTTTGCCAGCATCGGGCCAGTTTATACCAGTGTCAGATTTGGTTTATCTCATTTCATCTGACAAAGAGCATCCCATCAGTCTGTATACTTTGCTTTTGATTTATCAATTTTAGGTCAGTAACTGACTGTGGCAGCTCATGCCTTTTTTTTGTTCTGAAATGCTGCAGTCCTCTAATGTCAAGCTGCAGAGATAAACTGGCCAGAAAGCCATTTCAAGTAGCCCTTGGAGAATTACTCCAATATCATCTTCTCAGCCCAAGGTAGTAATATTGCAGTAACGTCAGACCAACCCCAAAGCCAATGACTGGACTGGGTGAGGCTGTAGCAATAAAACACGGAGACATCACTCTGCATTCCTCCCTTTCCTTGTCCAGCAGTGGCCAAGGGCTCCAGGAGGGACACCTTGCAGCCCTGTTTGGACTACATCAGTTCCCAGGATATTCCAACAACAGCCACGTGTAGACCAACACCAAATTTATTACAGTCAAAAGATGCCTTTATGTGTGCGAATCTGTCACATTCTGTCAGCTCCCTGAATCGTGCTCTGTACACTGGCACCACGCACAAGCCCTACCCTGGAGCATCTGAAATTTCCTAAACTAGACACATAATAAAGTAAAGGCCACTAAATATTCACAGGAGTCTATTGATCAGGGAAATTAAAACACAGTGGTAGAGTTTCGTCTTGTGTGAAATAAGCTAACGCCGTCGACTTCAAGACAGATACAGCAAGGCAGAATCCTGGGAAAAAAGAGATAACAAATACCAGTTTTCCACTTTCCTGAAAGAGCGTGGGGACACGTTTGCAAAGCCTGTAATTACAGAAGGGTGCAGAGGACATGCTTTGTGAGCTTACTGTGTTGGCCCATTTGTATTGGAGTCTCCTTTTCTGGAGACATTGAAGGCCAACCTGGCCGCGTTCCTGTGTGACCTGGTTTAGGTGATCCTGCTCTGGCAGGGGGGTTGGACTGGATCATCTTTCGAGGTCTCTTCCAACTCCTGAGATTCTGTGATTCTGTATTTTGAAAATAAAGTGATGAGCAGAGAAATGGGAGCATGAGGGTACGGCCAGCGTGCAGCTCATTAATGTGTCAGGGCATTTTTGTCACCTTGAGTTTTGAAAAAACGATGGTGTGTTTTAGGGTGATCAGTGACTTTATGGTACCTCTTAGTACTGGTGGAAACTGAAAAGTTAAAGCCTTAAAGAACAAAATTGATCCGTTTGGAAAATATAATTTGAAATATTTTAAAAATCACAGAAGGTAATAAAGGCAGTGATGATTTCAGATTCTGAACAGCAGGTTCCCAAAGTGTCAACATGGGCTGTTCTGGGTCAGAATTCATCCGTTACTGGAAACCTGTGTTAGCAGGAAGTTAAACAGAAATGAGCAAAGCACACCAGCTCATTCCACCTCCCTTTTTTTTGGCTGCATTCTCCGATATCTGAGAATAAATGCCTTTCCCACCTCCTTTGGAGAGAACTAGCAAGTGCCCTGCCAAGAGGAGCCAGCGAGGCTCAGTCAGTATCTCAGTCTCTCAGGAGTCACAGCAGATAAAACAGTCACCCTCTTGCAAGAGCACTTTACAAGGAAAGCTGTATTAAAAATTCACTTTGAATCATTAAGGTTGGCGAGAGAGAAGTAGAAGTAGAAAAGCATCTTGTAGGAAGCGCAGTATTGTATCTGCAGTTTCCTATTTCTAGGTCGATTTCGAGATTCCCTGCTCTCTTAAGTTGATCAGTAAAAGCATCAATCATTATGTTCTCTGTGCTTTCCAATAGCTCTTCCAGGTATAAAAATAATGAAGATTAAAACAATCTGACATTTAAAGGGGGGAAGGGGAAACTCGGAGAGGATCTCTTTCTCAAAATCGAAATTATTCAGATACCGCCTGAATATTTTCCATAAATGTCAAGTTTATTCTCAAATTATCTTGAAGACAAGTCTGAGCATAAACTACTGAAACTGTAGGAAGACTTGTTCCTTTTACTGCAAATCTTCCCAGCCATTTTTGACTAAATCAGATCAATGGCACCGGGTTCCTCTCAGTCTGCAGAATCCTCTACGTGTCTTTAAAGCTTTCTTGAGTCTGCAGCAATTAGTTGAGATTCCGCTTATGCATTTATTTGCATTCATCCCTTCCGACGTGTGGGCTAACACAATAACCGACAGAAGTTATGAATTTTTACTCAGTTAACCTAGAAAAATGGAAGGCCTGGACATAGCAGTGTCAGGACCAGCTACCATCATATTTCAGACTGGACTTGTGCAATGACAGTTTTCCTTATCCACTCCTGTCCAGGCAGAAAGGCTTTTCTGTTTGCTTAGTTCAGCATTACGATGGCAGGAGATACCTTCCTCTTCCATCCCATCCCAACTATTAGACGATGCAACTACCACGAGTTTACAACATCACCAGCTTCTCTCGCTCTGCTTCTTTGCTGCCTTCCCCTTTTGTGAAGCCAAGCGGGGGAAACCAATTTAATGACCTGTCCTGATGAGTACAGAGTTGTGAAAATACATATTTTGGGATTGGTTTACAGATTTTTTGCTAGCCTTTATCCTACTACTGTGTTGTAATAGAGTATATTTTCAAGCTGCATCCCAAACATAATACTTTTTGGTCTTCCCCAATGAGAAAAGAGCCAGGTGTGAACTATTCACTGAAGACACCTAGCTGGACTGTGGTTAAGGTCCTGTCCCTGACAAAGGAGGAGCAGTATTTCTGAGACAACTTGCCCCATGGAGCTTCCAGAGAAGAGGGACCCTCCTCAAACCCAACTGCAAGCAGAGTGCCCCTCCTGGACCACCAGCTTCTTAAAGCTATTGGCTACCTTGTTAGTATATGAGGTTTTGAAACTCCTCCCTGTTGCACTTGGACCATTAGCAGTGTCATGGTTTACAGGAAGAATGCATAGCAAGCTGCTGGTAGTAGTCTATACACTCCCATCAACTGCTGGTGAATTTTTTACAGCCATAGTCTCTCCATTTTCTGTTTGATCGACCTGCAAAGAAGACTTCTTGTAATAGGAGAGAGCTTCCATGTCTGAGCCTTGCAGAGGACTCTGCAGTGAGTCTCTCTGAACTAATACTGAGCGTTGACAGTTTCTTAACGCACTAACAGATTCTTTAATTTAAAATCAAAATTATCTTATTTATACATTATGTAGCTTAGCGATGAGATCTTGCTATCAGCTTGGCTGTGTTTCTTTCCCATACCGAAGTCATCCTTTCCAGAGCAGAGGATGACAGTTGATCTTTACAAGCTTACAGACTAATGACAGCCGCTCAGAGAGGAGCATCTGCCAATACTGAGAATACTGAGTTCTCTCTCGTACCTACAAATCCCTGCTTATAACACTCGCTGTCCTTATCTTGACAATATTGTAAAAGATTTGCCATTCCACGATTCAGACTTTCAGTTTTCCCTCTGCTTGACCGCATATGCTGTACAAGTAATATCCCTTGTATTTCTGTCATTACAAAAAAATCACATCGCTCCCATAACTAAAACGTAAGTTAAAACTGATAAACTCCATAATTAAAATACGGTCTTTTGGAAATTATGACATTACAACAATTTCCAGGCTGGCTTTCCTAGCTCAGGTTTCATCTGCTGAGGGAAAAGTAAGCCTCATAGCTCATCATCTATAAGGACTAAGTAGTAAATGTGGGGTTTCTTTCTTGGGAGAGGCAGGAATATTTTTGCTCTAGACACTTGCAAAAGACATAATCCGTTAATATTTTAATGACTTGATCATAGCTGCCTCTGGAGTTTTACCACGTTAAGTACTTTCTCTTTGAGTCGTCAGTTGAATGGTAGGAGTAACTGAAGGGCCTTACGACTCCAAAGCCAGAATTTAACCAATATATCAGTGTCAAAGAGTATGTATCTTTTCTCTACAAGGCCCACTCAACACTGCTTGCCCACCTCCCTCTGTATAAAGCAAAAGGAGAGGTTGCTGTGTGTCCACATTCGCTTGGCTAAGTTGCTGTGTACGGGACGTGAGATGATGTACTGAATGTTTGCACTTCTCATTTGCCCGTTTATCTCGCAGCAGATCACAGAATCACAGAATCACAGAATCACAGAACGTTAGGGCTTGGAAGGGACCTCAGAAGATCATCCAGTCCAATCCCCCTGCCGGAGCAGGAACACCCAGATGAGGTTGCACAGGAAGGCGTCCAGGCGGGTTTTGAATGTCTCCAGAGAAGGAGACTCCACAACCTCTCTGGGCAGCCTGGGCCAGTGCTCTGTCACCCTCACTGAGAAGAAGTTTCTTCTCAAATTCAAGTGGAACCTCCTGTGTTCCAGTTTGTGCCCATTACCCCTTGTCCTATCATTGTTTGTCACCGAGAAGAGCCTGGCTCCATCCTCGTGACACTCACCCTTTAAATATTTCTAAACATGAATGAGGTCTCCCCTCAGTCTCCTCTTCTGCAAACTAAAGAGACCCAGCTCCCTCAGCCGCTCCTCATAAGGGAGATGCTCCACTCCCTTGATCATCTTTGTAGCCCTAAATGATGAGTTACATCATTTTCTGAAGAGCTCGTTGCAAAATGCTGTGCAGACTATTTGTTGTATAAAAAAAAGACTATCCTGATCAATGCGGAAACTGAAAGTTTCTGAACTTTTTAAAGAAATCAGATATAAATGTATTGAATTCATTGTAATTCTTTATAGCTACAAGGAGTTCTTTAGGAAAAAAAAATCTGTTTCTTGCATTTATGTAGATTTATCAATTAACCTGCAAAAATACAGTGAGGAGCAACTTAACCCCAGAACTGTATAATTAATCGATTAGACCAAAGTCCATTTATATCTGTGGGCTTTTCTAATATCTCCTGCAAGTTTCTAACTCTGAGGCAAGGTCATGGCACGATTCCGCTTTCTCCCTGTTTTTGATCCATGTCAGCACATCACACATATTAGCATTTAAGCCACAAGGCAAGCCCATACTTAGGAAATGACCAAAAGTAGATGAACAGAAGCAGCCTAAGTTCCTACCTAAGCAGCACGGCAATCATCATAATTGAGATAAGTCCAAATTGGCATGATGACAGCAGAGTTCACTGAGAATGGGGGAGAGAGACTCAAGAGTTTCAAGTGACAACAAGAGAGAATCACAAAACATATTGGGTTGGAAGGGACCTTTAAAGCTGATCCAGTCCAACCCTGCAGTGAGCAGGGACATTGGTACCAGATCAGGTTGCTCACAGCCCCATCAAGCCTGGCCTTGAATATCTCCAGGGATGGGGCCTGCACCACCTCTCTGGGCAACCTGTGCCAGTGATCGACCACCTCATGGGGAAGAGCTTTTTCCTCATATCCAACCTAAATCTCCCCTTTTCTAGTTTAAAACCATTACCCCTTATCCTATTGCTCCATGCCCCAGTGAACAGCTCTTCCCCAGATTTCTTATAGGCCCCTTTCAGGTGTTAGAAGGTCACTATAAGGTCCCCCCAGAGCCTTCTCTTCTCCAGGTTGAACAGCCCCAACTCTCTCAGTTGGTCCTCACAGGGGGAGGTGCTCCAGCCCCTGAGCATCTTTGTGGCCTCCTCTGGACCCGCTCCAGCCCTTCAATGTCCTTTTTGTGTTGGTGGCCCCAGCACTCGACGCAGCACTGCAGGTGGGGTCTGAGCAGAGCAGAGCAGAGGGGCAGAATCCCCTCCCTGGCTCTGCTGGCCACACTTCTTGTGATGCAGCCCAGGATGGGGTTGGTTTCTGGGCTGCAGGTGCACATTGGTGGCTCATGTCCAGCTTCTCATTGCCCAGTTCCCCGAAGAAGATGTAATATATAATGGGTCGACCATTACAACAGAAACAGTCCCAACACAGCAGCTAGCTGCAAAGAAGTTTTATCCATCATTCATGCTTTATTCTGGAGCAAATGCAGTAACACACGTAGAACAAGTAGCAGTGAGCAGCAGAATACACAAGCCTTAGGCTTTTTGAACAGAATATCAGCGTGACATTGCCCCTCTTTAATGATTACAGAACTGGATTGCTCATGGTCATATCTCCTGCATGGTAAAAGATGATTTCTTTGTGTAGGACATAAATTGTAAATCCATCTTCTCAGAATGAAGCTTTAGATAAATATCCAAATACACCCTTTCTTTTCTATCTATCTCCCTCACTGATTAAAGAGCTGAGGTTTCCTTGATGTGTACTAAGGTTGGGTTTGTATGACAAAAGAGTATGCCTGGGGCAAATGAGGCTAAAAGGATCATGCAGGAATAACGGAGGGTGGCAATACTGAAGAATGTATTCAGAGGAGCTTGACAGCTATAACAGAAATAAAAGCAAGAATACAACAATGAAAGTTAAATAAAACCTAGACAGATTAAAGGAAGGGTAATTAAAAATATAGGGAAAAATATAAAATTCAATTAACAAGTTAATGTTGATGTAAAAAGGACATAGAATTATATTAGTGCTTTAAACAATTATTAAACCACTGAGAACATACAGGTATCAGAAGAGCCCAAGGCCAGGTATCAATTTTTATTATCTTCAAGGCAAGCCTGTATTTTTTCTGTATACAATGGAGAATAGAGAATATAAAATTCTAGACATGAGACACTAAAAAGAAGCTTTGGTATCCAGTGCAGCAGAGTGATACCAGTGGAAAGTTCAGCCCATAGGTGCAGACTTGGTCTTTTCATCTCCACTTTGACTCTCTTGCCTTTTTTGGGGGGAGATGTTACTGATACTGGCCATCAGTTTCAAATCTAGAGAACAGCATTCAAACAAGGAAGGTACTGCAGAATTTAAGACGATTTCCCATGCAACTGCTTCCGTAAAGGCGGTAATAATACTTCTTCATTTTTTTGTTTGACATCATCTTATCCATCATATTGCACCTGCAGCGACTTTATTAGTCCTGAGTCATCACCTCTGGAAACAATGTCTATTTTTGAATAGTGATGCCTCCGTCATTGCCCATGGAGTGTGTTACATTACCAAAAGCTTTTTCCTATTAGATGACCTAATTTTTTTTCCAGCTTTCATATAAGCTTTTTTTGTTCTGTCCGCAGTGAATAAAGAGAGTAATTGATCCCTGATATTTTAATAGGAAAGGTCAAAGCACTTTCGCATAGTATCCCAGTGTAATTGCTTCTGTACTACTGCCTTAATACATTTTGTATAGTATCAGCAGTTACGAAGAGCAATAACTCTAAGGATTCAGCCTGTGAGGTTTGCTATAGTCCCAACCCCTATTTAATTCTGTAGTAATCTCACACAACTGTGCAGGGCTGAAAAAAACAGTCGTGTTAAACTATGTGGATCTGCCAAATACATTGTGGACATCCCAAACATTGTAGTTGAAAGTACTACACTGTGATTCATTTGACACAGTTATTTTAAAGGCTGAAATAAAAAGCCTGAACCTTTACTGCTGAAAACTCCATGTAACCGTTTATTCCTGTGCAAAGAGGGTCACAGTGCCACAAACCCAGACCAGCAGTATTTGTTCGCACTGTGCACTCGTATTAAGCAAGCGTAAAAAAGAAATATGTATACAAAGACATTTAGTGCTTATTCATCAAGTGGATGGATAAGTTACTAAGGCGTGCAAGAGCCAGAGAGGTTCAAGTAGTAGAAAATAAGGAAAGATTCCAGCTTTAGTTGAAATACTCACGGGAAATACAAAGTGAAGGTAAGGGGAGAAGCAGCAATGATACCATTGTTGAATCTGTAAAACTGAAAAAAAGAAACGGAGTCTTTCTCTAAAAAAACCCGCATATTAAATTACATAAATGTAATATATTGACACATTATTTCATGACAGCTTGCTGTGGAAGAGGACAAAGCAAGTTGTCTTTTTTCCTAACGTTTTCCTTTTAAGATGTGAGTGATAATAAGGAAATGCATTTAGTTTCGTCTTGGAATTCAAATTCCATGTAATCTTCAGGCTCAATCAGACGTGTGCGTGGTTCTCATAATTCAGTGTCTGGGAGTTTCACATCCACCACGGTATTTGTCCTGACAGTGCTTCTGGAGGGAAGTATTAGTTTTCCCAATTCACAGATGCAAAGGATGAGAGGTACAATCAGTAATATTTCATATAATGGGTACCCAGGCATGTTTGAGCAAAAAGAAATGATAGAAACCTTTCAGTAATTTTTGACTTCTAAATTAAGCTTTGAGGCAGTCAGGTAAGCAATAACCAGAACATTTTCAAAGAGAGAAAATGAGATCCATCCTGCCTGTTGGCCTGTGCCATCCCATGGAACATGATGAGTACTGACTATTAATCAGAGAACAACAGAACATCAGGAGTTGGCAGGGCCCTCTGGACATCACCCAGTCCAACCCCTGCCAGAGCAGGA
>NW_010157517.1:0-557 GCF_000695765.1 Mesitornis unicolor
GAAATTTTTTGTTTAACTGATAGATTACTTTGATTTTGAACATATGAGTGACAGTATAATGATTGTGCATACAATATAAGAAGAAATACTGTTTTGATTAAATCACAATGGAGACATCATCTGGAGCAAGGCCACCTTCACTGTATGGTCTTCCTCTGCCACAGGTTGCTGTATATTCCTCATCATTGGGTTTTAAACCTCAGCCAGGAGGAGGATTTAATCTGACTCAACAAAAATCACTTCAGACACCTGCACTTACAAAGCCAGATGTTTGTGTGTGTGTTCCTGCTGGCCTTCCGTTCCTGCCACCTTCTTTTCAAATACCAATGGAAAGCATGAAGCCACTCAATTTCTGTGTTGCTCCGCAGCAGGGGTTCGGATTGGTAGTTCACCTACCCCTCCATGCACAAATTCTGAAAAGACTAATGTTGAAGAGCAAGATATTTCCATATTTCCTGTTTCTCAAGCTAATAGAAAAGCACAGGTAAAGTGTAAGAAAAAGGCACTACGTCGGTGTAATTATATAGCTTCTGGAGAAGGATTTACTGAGGAGATTA
>NW_010157518.1:0-15335 GCF_000695765.1 Mesitornis unicolor
ACCTTGGCAGTAACTCAGAGACAGCGGAGGTACCCAGAGGGAAACAGCACCACGGACTGGGGAGGTGGCAGCTCCATTCATGAGCTGAAACCAATGTTTAGTCGTAAAAACTACAACACTTGCACTCAAACGTTATTTGCAGTGTTATTAACAGATGGGTGTGAAAAATGGAAGTCTACCAAGAGTACAGGCAGAGAGCTGGGATCTTCAAAAGCAATCGCTCAGGAAAACACGAGGTATGAAATAGAACAGCTTTACAACCACCACCGAGATTTGGCAGAGACCAATAACTACTTATGTCCTAAGTTACTGCCATCTTTTGTGGACAACTGGGGCACGCATCAGGAATGTACCACGGTATCTGTCCTGGCAAATTTTTCACCAGCAGCTGAAGGCAGATGTGAAATGTGCTAATTGTCAGAATCCTTTCAACACGCAGCTCTTCAGGAAGGGATTTAGCACTAGAAAGGACATGCAAAGAGCAGCATAAACATAGTTTGGGACAAGGGAGCCTATTTTATTTTGCCCTGAGCAACACTTGACGGTTTGGATGGAATTCAGATTCAGAATAAAATAGGTTTGCCTTCAAAATAGATCGCGTAATTGGCTTTAGGTTTTAGTGCAATTTTCTTTTTAAATGGACCAAATCTTCAAGTTGCTCATAACTCAACTGTTTGAAAACAGCAACAAACCTACCTGCCCCCAAGGAAATACATCCTTATCCCCAAACTGAGACACGCAGATTGGCCAGTCAAGCTGTGATGAAGGAAACTGCTACAGCGGCATCTTGAACTGAACAGCAACCAGCAGTCCCCAGACAGCCCCGAAAACTGCAAATCTGAAGGTGTGACTTCTGCTTCACAGATTTACTGCACATCAATCAAAACTACATAAAACCCAGCTCTTAATATCCATCCTAAACTATGAAGGCAGTTTAGCAGAAAGGGACGGAAGCGATAAGGCATTAAGCTTTTATGCCTGTATTTTATATCTTGCAGCAAAGCAAGGCAACAAAGTAATTCTTCAACAGTTTGCTCGAATAAAGGTTTAAATCAGCAATCTGATCTACTCACCCTTCTCACCGGTATCCAGGGAAAGTTTCTTAATGTCATCAGCCAAGGCATCCTGCAAGTGGTCTTGCCCAGGCCCTTCATCGTTATCATCAAACTGAGCTTCTAAAATGACATCCGGGCTTCTAGCATCGCCTTTCGCTGTCTCTTGAGGAACGCAAGTCGCCACCACGTCCTCAGGGACATCTGATTCATGCATGGCTTCTGTTTCTTTGTCACTGCCATCTGGCTTTATTACCTGAAGGAGCAGGGGATTAAAAAAAAAAAAGAAAAGGCGAACCAAATCACTGGACTGAAGAAAGAAAACATTATCTTTCCTTTTCCATCCGCATCCCCAAGGAGCTGACAGTGAGTTGTGGGTGGCTGGTGGCACACCGCAATTGCCGTGTAATTAGCCACAGATATTGCACAACCCAAAGAGGTACCTCACTAGGATAACGACGGGAACAGCACGGCTTTTGCAATACCTCAACTGTGACAATAATGTATCCAAAGCGTATCTAGAGCATAACCATAGCCCTCTAATCGCCTCGCCAGAAGCTGGGAGTAAGCACAGAGAGGGAGGAGGATACACGACAATGTAGCGAGTTAAGCCATTGTTCACCAGAATACACTCATCATCCGGGAAGTCCCAAAAACCAAGCAGTTCCAGTGAGGGCTGGGCCCATGTCAGAGCACATCGCCAGGACAGCTCCCCAGCACACGCTGAGGAACAGGCTGGAAACGTACAGACCAGGGAGCACGGTGCCCTGCGACCGGCCAAGGAACTGGACTGTGGCAGCTTGGGAAGGCACCAAGCTTCACACTGATTTTGGGCTCCAGTCTTTTTGTTAAAAGCACTCCAAATCTCCTAATTAAATTACTGAGAAGAATAAACTCAATTAAAGTACAAATTACTTAACTGTTAACTAACTGATAATTCAGGTAACTAACTCTGACCATTGCTACAGACTTTTCCTCATTTTCATGCAGCAGTGGCACAGAGGGAGCAGAACCATACACGTAATCACATCAAACAAAATCTTAACAAACCCGTGTTCTGGTTAAGTAGACCCCAGACCTGGATGGCATCACTCACAGCATGTGACAGGGGCAGGAACTGCTCCATCTCAGGGAATGATGATCAAAATGGTTGATACCTTGGATAAATACGCCTTTACTGGCATCCTTCATGCAACCAACAGTGAGCTGCAAGCACCCACCTGGCCCTGGAACCTAAATCCAGCTTTTAGTTGCAAACGTATTTCAGTTTGAAATCAGCACGGAATAGGAAACATTAAAATCAGAAAGAATCTGGGTGACCCCATCTCAACGCCCTCCTGGTGACTGAGCTCCTCTCCAGCTGGTGCTGGCGTTCACCTGGAGATGCTCCTCCAGCATCCCCAGTCCTCGGCATTGCTAACCCGGAATGTGACAGCAGCAACTCAGGCAAGTGAAGGGTCCTTTAAAAAGTGCAATTAAAAAAAAAACCCAAAACCCCCTTTTGGTAACATACTTGACATGACAGATACAGTCACTAGAAATAAGCATAAATAGCCTCAATGGGTCCTAGCTGAAGATAACCATACCAAGTAAGAAAAATATCATTCAAAAAGCTCCACAAGTGATTCTTTAGTAACTAAAAAGCAAACAGAACAAATCAGACCGGGACAGGGCAGAATTTCACAGTTTTACATATACAGAGCTGCAGTCAAGCTCTCAAGCAGCGCCCATTTCTTTGTAATCTTTTCACAATACATAACAGAAATAAAATCAATTTTAAAATGGGGTTGAATTCAAGTCTTTTAAAAAAAAAAAAGCCCTCAGATGACATTACTTTGAACTCTTGTTACCTTTTGTGACTCTGCTTTCCTTCTTTATTTTCATTTTTTAATATGTATATAATTTGTTACCATAGCAGTTTTGGACTCAAACACTAAATTGTGACACAAAAAGGGAAAAAGTTTGGCAGCAGGTGGGAAAATGGCCCATTATTAAACCTGGCTACATTTGGTACATAAAATACTGACACACAACGGTCTGGGCAAGAACAGTCTATTAGATTAGAGAGCTGACAGGACTCCACACGCTAGCGGCTCTGCCAGTGTGCCTATCCAAAACGAAACCCAGTGTCAACAGTAATGTTTGGACCCTGCCATGGTCAGATGGGGATGGATTCAGCTCTTAAATTTCAATTGCACCAGATGTGTGCAAGTGTGCAACTTGCAGCAGGAGTTCATTTTCTCCAACCCCTTCGGGCTTTGCCTGAATTTCTTTCTCACCGAGTTGTTCTCTGGAGAGCGTGAGATGTGTTTCGGGAGCCGAATTACAAAGCTTTCTATATGTAATGCAGCAAACAACATCAAATCTATCTAAACGCTAGGAAGTGCTTCTCTAAAGCAGCTTATGCTTGAAGAGTTTACGTTGCATTAAAGAAGGCAGCAGAGAGGGATTTCTTTTTAAATGCTATATGCTAAAATTACTGTGCTTCCCCCAAGCGACACCACCATCGCTACCCAGCGTGATGCTCCAGCTGTGACTGCCTAAGCCCTCAGTCACACATTTCCTTATGGATTCGCAAATGGATTTTTAAGTAAAGTTTTCCAGAGTCCACAAAAAATCATGACCTCCACACAGCACAGAGCAGCAAAATGTCCAGATGCTGGCAAGCATGGGCAATAGGATTTGTTTTCATTTTAAGGCCAAGACAGATCATTTAGGCTGACCTCATACATAACAGAGCAGGGAATTTCACCCGAGATTTCTTACATCACAGCAAAAATTTAGGGAAGCTGTACATCACAAGACTGGAAAGCTCCATAAGACTTTACAAAATCGGGAGCTCAATGGATACAATGACTGCATTTAAGATGATTGGAGTTGCTGGCCAACATGAGCTCATCACACAGATTCCAAAAAGTGGGAGCCTTCTGTATACGAGCAGCAGCAAATCTGAGCATGACATAATATGAATTTCTTACATGCAGCAACTTGGAGACAAGAAACTGATGATAATGCACTCTCCTATTTCTTACCATGCTACTGAAGCTCGTACATGACACAACACATACGGTTAGGATGTATCAGTACTTACCAGAGATGCAGAATAAATCAAATATGCAATAGGACTGTGTGATAGACATAGCCAATGTGCAGTACAGAGCATCATCGCTCTTTGCCAATGCAGCTGACTCCAGAAAGATGGGATTCCCTCACGCTGCATATTAAGCATTAATTAAACATGAACTGCATGACCCTACCTCGATACAAACATCCCAGGATCTATGGTTAAAGCCCCCTAAGGACCTTAACTTCCTGACCCAAGAAGTCAAATGTCAACCTTATGGTTATACTCTTTTCAGATGGTTTTTAATTTTAAAAAAATCTCTTCAATAAGCAACTGACTTTCATCAAAATGCTTATTTGAATGTCTGATCCTTGAGATAGTGGTGAATAAGTTTTCTTCCAACTTTAAACAAACATCTATCACTGAACAAGCATCAAGTTTCTGCCCTACAGTGATTAGTTGGTAAAGTCACAGCTGATTGCACACAAGATCTTTGAATGAAAATCCCATTTCAACCATAAATGTAATAAAAAACAGCTCATGGGCAAGCAGATCCTGGCATGGATAGGTCCAATCTGGACAGCAGCGCGATTCCCTCGCTGCATCCAGCCCGGTCTTGAAGTAGCCATCAAACGCACAATTGCCCTTACTCGGGAGGAATTTGTTCCAGCAGAAAACTGAACCAGGAGCCATCTGCAGGCACAGGGTTACCTCCTGAGCTGCGGGAGAAGCTGCTTTCCCTGCCAGCAGCAATCCTATACCTGCCCTGTTAGTTCCAGGCTTTTCCCTGACTTTCCAGCTAAGCCTCCCATCCACATGTGGACAAAGCCCAGGCCTGTTTATCCTCAGATCAGGTAATGGGGTTTTTTGTTGCTGTCTCCTCAATGGCAACAGCTCACAAATCATACAGTAGTTTACAATCTCAAGCTAATGAACTACACCAGAGATTCAATCATCTTTGAGCTATTAACCCCCTGGCTTCTTCCAATAAATGCACCAAGCCCCCAAAGCGTCTAAGCCCAAGACTAACAGGTTTGCTTTTCTTCCTTATTAATCTCTGATCCTTACAGGCAATCCATTAATCTTCATAGATCTGAAGGTGAGACATGGATGACTACTGGGCTACACACAGTTGGAGAGATGTACCTTGCAGGTAAGGAAGCAGGATCATCTTCCCTGTAGCTGTTTCGGACACAGAGCCAATAAAAGTTAAATTCTTAATCTCACTCAACATGCTGGCATTAAAAAACGGACTGAAATATTGAATTTTAGACATTTCCACTAGAGAATACCATTCTTGGGATTCTTCAGGTCAGACTTGCCCACCACACTCCAGGATACCACTACTAGTTCAAGCAGAGAGCATCTGAAATTCTTCTTTAAACATCCAATGGCCTGTGCTCAGTTATCGCTGTCCTTTTTTCCACAGCAGAATTGCTTCAGAAATTCAAAGACAGCATTTGCTTCCACTTAAAAAAGAAACAACAAATAGATACATGACTCATTAAAAAAAATAATAAAATAAAACTGTTTAGATTTGATAAGGAAGGAGTACACTGACAACATCTATCACATCAGCCAGACTTGGTCAGTTAAAGCCCTTGGGAGGTATCCTTCTTGCCGCTCCAAAATTCACCAAAGCCCCCAAAGGGGGTCTTGCAATGAACAAGCAGTAGGAAACCCACAAGTTCACAGAATAATCCACTGGGAATTGGGTTTTGGGTGGGATTCCACAGAGGTCTGCAGCAGCCCAAGCACTTCCAATAATCTGAAACTAAATATTAAATCACTGGTAATAAAACTTGTGGATGACAAAGACTTGCAGAGCAAACAAGTCCAATAGGTGAGGAAGGCTGAGCTGAATCCAGAATGTTTGGGAATAGCCCAAAGGAGACTCAAATATCTAAGAATATGCAACACACGCCTGTGAATGGCTCTGCTCTGGAAATCGCTGACTCTGAAAAGAATGCAAAAGATTTCTAATGACCAGCAATTTCGGCAATAGGATCCTTAGGTATCCAGCAAAAGCAATCTTAGCTCCGTAACACTGCACTAGTGAGACATGCCAGACTTGTGCAACATGTCTTTTCCTAAGGGAACGAACGGAGATGACACAGCACAACACCTCTTCTCCCTGTGTCAGTCAAAACCCAGCAAAACGCCTCAGAATGAGTCATCAAACCCAAAATGTGTAACTCACCCATACCATTTCAGAAGGGTCAAGCCATTAATGGTAACTCTGTTCACTGGGGGAGGCAGGGAGCTCACACGAAACATGGGAGCAGCTATAGGGAAAAAAATCAGGTTTTCAGCCCATGCCTGAAGCCCTCCTGAGGTCTGCAAGCCAAGGTAAGATGCCTTTCTTCTAAAAAATACTCTGCTCAAACACAAGCTCTACTCACAAGTTCCTATGGTCAATACTGGGTAGGGAGACACAGTTGAGGTCAGAGTTGTTGGTTCTCTTTGCAGTTGAGCTTTAGTGAAGCAACAAGTTTGAGCAACAGGAACAGGTTGAAAGTGGTTCTTTCAAAAGGAAGACAGCTGAAAACAGGGGCTTAGGACCAAATTACCGCCCCACCACTAAAAGGACCGTTGCTACCACAACACTAATACAAACACCGCACTTCAAACCAATACTGAGAACACCTGCATCTATTAACATTCCAGCTTTTGCCATATTAAACAGGCTTCACTTAAAAGCCGGTTCATTAATGCTCGCTCACGAGGGAGTAGGAACGGTGCCTGGCTAACGTGAGGATGCTGTCACAACTCATACACATGCGCTAGAGCCAAGCGACCATAAATACTGCAAGGAAAAGCTTTGCTTTGCTGAAAAGAGCAACCAAACAAAGGCTGGCTCGCTCTTGTTCCTTGTATAGAGGATGGCACTTTAATAAGAGAAAAAACACCTGTCCCAGTCACCCTGCCTTCTCTTTAAAATCCCACATACACCCGAAGGGTTCTGGCAAGGAAAACAGCCCCGTCAAGGTGCCCACACTCAGTAGCAGCAGTTGTGACATTGCTTTTAAAGTAATAACAAGGCTAGACTGGAGTTTTTGTTGTGGTTTAGGGTTGGACTTTTTTTTTTTAAGAATCTTTTAATTCTAAATCACTGGAAACACTTGCTAACAGCCCACAGGGTAGCTATTTTCTATTAAACAGCACACTGTAGTTTACATTCCAGGCATCCCATTGGATGCAATAATCACACAAACATCCGAACTAAAATCTCTCCCTCTTGATTAGGAAAAGGCCACTTGCTCCTCCCCGGTGGGCACTGCTGTTCCCAGATGTCACACGCAGTTTTGTCACAGCCGTCGCTACAAAGCCATGGATCCAAGGGGGTAAATGATCTGAGTACGCAAAGGCTGCTTGGAAATGGCGCTTTTCAGAGCTCTTCTCTGACTCACCCCCGCTGCAGGAGGCGAGAAGTGGGAGACAAATAAATGAAGTCTAATGCATGTGTTTTCAAAACAAACTACAGAAACAGATCTGCAATATGCCCATCAAACCGACTGAATCCACAAAGCCAGCATCCTGCATCCTCTCTGCGCAGACTAACCTGCAAAGTGAGTTTTTACTGCAGAGCTAATTCCAGTATCAGACCGTGCATCCAGGTTTAGTCCAGCCCAAGCAGACTCAGCTGACAGCCCCACATCCACGCTTGTCAGGCAGCTGCACAAGTAACAGAATTAACTGGAAAAAAGCAAAAAAGACCCCAACATATCTCCAAACAGCCACCTTTTTTCAACACCTCATCCTGTTTCCACCAATAAACCTAAATCCTGAACAGTTCACTCATCTCTGTGCCTCAGGCTGCACTAAACATCACAGGTTACAGTGTGTCCCCTCCAGGTCCAGCTCAAGTCCTTCTACCACCTGGCACAAGTAACCAGAATAACAAGTGGAAAACTCTCAAGACTGACCTTTCTGAATCACAGAACGTTAGGGATTGGAAGGGACCTCCAAAGCTCATCCAGTCCAATCCCCCTGCCGGAGCAGGAACACCCAGATGAGGTTGCACAGGAAGACGTCCAGGCGGGTTTTGAATGTCTCCAGAGAAGGAGACTCCACAACCTCTCTGGGCAGCCTGGTCAAGTGCTCTGTCACCCTCACTGAGAAGAAGTTTCTTCTCAAATTTAAGTGGAACCTCCTGTGTTCCAGCTTGTGTCCGTAACCCCTTGTCCTATCATTGTTTGTCACCAAGAAGAGCCTGGCTCCATCCTCGTGACACTCACCCTTTAAATATTTATAAACATGAATGAGGTCTCCCCTCAGTCTCCTCTTCTGCAAACTAAAGAGACCCAGCTCCCTCAGCCGCTCCTCACAAGGGAGATGCTCCACTCCCTTAATCATCTTTGTAGCCCTACGCTGGACTCTCTCCAGCAGTTCCCTGTCCTTCTTGAACTGAGGGGCCCAGAACTGGACACAATATTCCAGATGTGGTCTCACCAGGGCAGAGTAGAGGGGGAGAAGAACCTCTCTGAATCCCAAAGCCAAAACAAGAGCTGTCTCCTCGCCGTGTATCTCCACTCCCTACCTGGTCTCTGCCCTATCATTTGCCTCTGGAAGCTCCCCACTCGCGTGAGCCTGGCCCTCACCCCACACCTACGCTCTGCTTCCAAATATGTTTATCACCTCTTCACTAACACTGAGCAGGAAATGGTTCCTTCTGTCACCGTCTCTCCTCAAATCTACTCCTGCTTTCAAGCTACCACCTCTCTGTGGCCACCTCAGATCCATCTCCCCCAAATCTGGGCCTTGCACTGCTGCCTGTAGGATCAGGGGCCTGTTCCCTCAGGTTCATTTCACCTGGTTCTCCTAACAGGATAAATTAAACACCTCCATCTGTAAGCTCCTGCCTTTTTGTGCCCTCTAACAACTGCTGAGAAGCAGGAAAATACAAAGTTGCTGGAAGCAGCTGCTCCCCATGCAGCTGGTACCCCATGTGTCATGGCACCAGTGGCACGAATTGCACCACCCCAAAACTCCAAAAAGGAGCCACTCTGCAGCCTGTGCAGGAAATATCTGAGCTCAAAGAGGGCCCATTACCCCACATTGCTTCAAAAGCAGAGCTGGAAAAGGCTCATAACAGGCTCCTGGTATGTCTGCACAACCTTTCCCAAGGACTGCGTGGGGATACCTGTGAGAGAGATCTCTCTGGGTTGGAGCGGATTCACACTTCAGAGCTGCTCTGTGATATTTGGACATGCTGAGGGTAGCAGCATCAAGGAGATGCGGGGAAACACAGCTTCCCTGTGCCCACTTGCAGAGAACAACAGCATGATCCCTTTGTGGACCAGCTAAGCTGGTAAGGACTCCCAGCAGCATTAAAGAGCTGTGTTTTATTATAATCAGATCTACAAACTTGTTCCACACTTTCCACTCCCGATGCCACCCCCGGGATTTGATTCAGTGCTTAAAAAACAGCCTCTATTTTCAGAATACCTACTGCTGCTGCACTAACCTTCCCACACACATTCCCCAAAACACAGGAGCCCCCGGAGCAGAAGTGATGCAGCAAACACCCCGTGCGCTCACGTGCCGTTCCTTTATGCAGCCATACATTATCACACTTAGAGCGGTGATGAATACTTTGCCACAGCCCATCACAAGTACAGCAAATCTCTCAAGTGAAAAGAGTTTGACCCTGGAGAGGTGCAAAAGCTCTAGTTCAGCATCCAGCCTTTAACAACATCCAGCAATTTTCATAAAAGAGGCCCTAAAAGCTGGCAGCCGCCCTGCTGGACCCCAGTGAAACGTTCCTTGTACCTCAGGTCTTTGTATTGCCTGCTCCTCACAAGACCTCCCACTTTGGTGCATCTCATGAGCCGTGCGTTGTACTCCAGGCCACAGCGAACTGGAAGCGAGAGTGTAATGCACAGGGCCCAGCTATGAGGTTGCCAGAACATATTGGTTTGAAAACATCACAGAAAATATTCAGCTCCATATTTTGACCAGTAGCCAGGAAGAAAATGCATGGAACAATTTTGAGAACTGTTTTTCAAAAGTCATTTAAATCAAATTATGCCCCTTCCACACTGGCAGCAAAATTTGCTTGTCTTTGTGTGTGTGTTCTTCTCTTTTTTAACTTTTTTTTGGTGTTTTTTTCTCTAAAACTGTCACCCAGCCATCTTCTGCTGGTAGTGTGGACAGGCACTGCGACGCTGCAGCAGCGGGTGCCAGGACAAAACCTATGATGCACCGTCCCTAGAATAAATCACTCAAGAGGGGTGGATTAGAGGAAGAGAGCAATGTAAGGTTACATCTTCAAAGGTACCATTCTCTGAAATCACCGCTTTTTCAGCAAACTACTGCAGAAAGGAAGCCAGTTTGTATCTGATCTAAAGCAGCAGACAGGCTTTTGGATTATGTGCAACTTCAAGACAATACCATGAATCAATATATATTTTTAAAGATGTAATTATTACACAGTGCTTGCGTGTAATCAGAAAAGAATCCGCTTGTGCTGAGTGTGTATTATTGGAAAGCTGCAATGCCAAGCAAATCCACACCGCTGGCTTGCACAAACCCAAAGTATTATCCATTACTGCCCTTTTTTTTTTTTAACAATACAAGTATGTATGAAAAACATATTTCCTGGAAACAGCGATACTCTTTGAAGACTTATTCAACATTTGATAAACCGAACAAGCCCGCACCCGCACGTGCCCGTAAGAGGAGAGCGGGTTGACAATGCAAACTGATCGAAATGTACTGCGAGGCCCATCCAAGATATTTGCATACCTGTACCTCCCAAGGCTACATAGGTTTGCGGCTTTGTTCTGAACGGTGCCAAAATAATTTCCCATGCGGCTAAGAAAATCTCTTACTGGTGATCAGCACTTTAACTCATCAAGGCAGGAAGCAAACAAATCAACCAAGAGTTAACGTGTTGGGGCTCGCGCCCTAAGCCCCTCACTTTCTGTTTTCGTTCCTTTGGATGGGGCTCCGAGTGCCAATTCCCAGGGGTCTCAGCCCCGCGCGTGTTTGGACACACTTTCAAAGCCCCGAATGGTACACCTGGGACACGGCACACACTGCTCAGGAAGCACACGGGGGCCAAGAAAAGCAATAGAAATTTCCACAGTTAACTCGCATTACTGGTTGCCAATAAGCCTCTTATTATGAAAACCCATAATTGGAAACTGTCATATTACAGAACAATTTATGGAAGTTTTCAGAGCGTATATGCCCAGTGGGAACTGCTTTGACCGGTGTGTTCCATCGGCCCAGGTCTGCTTGTTTATCCCCACAGTGGGAGAAGAGCATCAGGAACCTAAACGAGTCCCTGCTGAAGCACCACCGAGACTCCCACTGCAGGAATAATTCAAATAGTTGCTAGCTCCTTAGTCTTTCCATCATCCATCTTTATGGCTGTATTCAGGCAACAGCTGGGCTGCCCTATCTTTATTTCCTTTTATTTTCTGCAGAACCATCCTTGCACTTATATTGGGATCAACTGCTCCTCTGAGGACACAGAAGGCAAACCGCAGCTGATCAGGACTGAGTGCATCCCGCTGTGCCTGCCCCAATCCCATCAAATGAACTCGGCAAAATTAGACCCTACTCCTACAGCCTCTACCTTGTCACACCAGGGAAAATGGCACCTACTTTAATTCCTCAATCAGATTTCAGTTGTACTAAAATATGGCTCCAACCAAGAATAATGTCCCCCAACAATACTATTAAAGTAAACTGCACAAAACCAGTCAGTGCTTCCTTTGCAGACAGTCATGTTTTGGTGTGAAAGTAAATGGATTTTGTAACAGGTGTTGGAGACATCCTAGGGAACTTAAGAGACTTTTAGCAACAGAAGAAGACTGGGAGTTCCACTTTAACACCACATTTTCCATACAGGAGCCAGCAGGTACCATCTGCCAGAGTGGTTCCTCACTACGAGCAGCTCCATCCTCTAGGAAATGGGTTGAGACATCAAGTGACCATAAGGTTACGGGTATTTTGGCATGCTGCGCTGCTGCCAGGTCCAGTCATGCGCACCAAGAATTTGGTACCTTCCCCATCACCCTGGATGGGCACTGAAATCCTCTGTGCTCAGGGCACAGGAATTGGAGGAGATGATCCCTCCAAGCATGGTGAGTTGAGGAAAAGAAAATCAGATTGTTCACTGGGGATAAGAGATTGTTGAGAGCTTTCTGTGTCTCTTAAAGTCATTTCCGAAGAAAAGACAAGCTGTGAGTCAAACATACCCCTTCATACTTGATACCAGCAAGTTCTGACTCTGGAGAGCATCTCACACTCACACAGCACCAAGCGCCCATGGAGGAGAGCAGGGAGGTGACAGCAGCGCATTTTGCTCAAATGCTCCTGAAATGCAGAGTCTGGGGTTTCAAACAGGGAACATTCCCCACCTCTGACCTAAGCCTGCTACAAATGCACTTATTTGGGCTTCCTGGCTTACAAGACTGTTTCACGCAAATGCACAGAGGTGTCCTTGAATGCCTGGTTAGAAAGCACAGGTGGGACTGCCTTCACATTAAATCACTGCTACAGCCAGCAAATCCCAGACTTCCATATCTAAGACTCTCAACAGGTTCCTTACAAAATACATCAGGAAAATAACCCTGCTCTCAATCACCCCTGTCTTTTGGTAAGTCACTCAAGCCATCTTGCCGGCTCTGCACTACGTGATACTGTGCTAGGCAAATCTACGCGTGCTGTCCCAAAGACGTTGCAGCTGAATTCCACAACGTGAGCAATGCAGAGTCCAAGCGTGAAAATAAGGCCGAAAAGAGCAAAGCAGCCGTGGTAAAGCCATGCACACAAATACCTGACGGTTTCCATAAGCTGAGTATCTTGGAGTATCTTGGGTTGCCTCGCTTCACGGGTATCAAAGCAAGAGGACGTCAAAGAGCAACACAAGGCACTGGGGAAGGAGATGTCCCAGGAGAAAGTCAGTGTTTCCCCACGCAGAAAACGGGGATGATATTTGGTCTACGTGCAGATGTGAGGATTAATGTTCCCTAACACTTTACCTAGATCCAAAGTGCCACTTAACTTCTGGAGGGTTATCAGAAACACTAACACACAACTTAGCTTTCTGCGAACGGAGGGAGGTTTTCTCTCTTCTTCCCACCCAGGGACTAAGGTTCAACCACACAGACCCTGCTCAGGGCTTCCCAACCACAGATAAGGCTTTCACAGCAGTAACCCAAGGGCAGCATTGGTTTATTTACAGCTGCCAGTTGAAATTAAGATAGGATGGAAACAAATGTCCCACAGTTCCAAAAAACAAAGCACCACTTCTAAGCTAACAGGTTTATCACTAATCACAGCAATTATTGAATTCCTATTTAAAGACGACCCAAGACACAATCCTGCTGTATCGCACTTGGGGATATCATGAGAACAGCAAAACAAAAGCAAAATTGTGAATGATGCAACAGCTACAACCATAGCTTTGCTGTCTGTAAGTTTCAAACACTTATTAACAAGCATTTTTGACAATTTGGTTATCCGTGCCTATCCAAAATCAGCTCATACCTTGGTCAAAACACTTAAAAATGAAATTTCAACTGGTTTAGAACCAAATTATCTGATTCTGAAATGTTTAGGTAATTGTCTCTTACAGTAACAGAAAACTGAATTTTTAATTAAAACTTCTTCACTGAACTCACCTCCAGCACCAAAACCACTTCTGCTGTGACTTTTTCTTGTTATGTAGCTTCACCCACACACACACAATAGCAACGGTACCAAAGATTTTTCAGGAAGTGGGAATACATGAGAGCAAGAAGGTTACGCACAGATCGGCCTCGTAAGGAGCCCATCTTAATGGAAGTTAAAACAAACTGGGGCCCTGAGGATGCTTCTGGAAACACATGGGTGATGCTCAGCGTCTCCCACAGGATATGTATTGCTGCAGTGTTCTCTCTGTTTAGTGAAAATAACCAATATCACCAGGTTTCCTCTGGAAACCAGCGCTGGCTTTTGCGTCATATGGATCCGCTCACATTACTCAGTGACGAATCGTATTAAAAGCAAGCACCTCAAGCAAAACATCTATAGCTCAGTTTGCGTGCGTATACCTTCAGCAACATGCCACGCTTCATTAAATTTCGAAGCAGTGTTTATTAGAAGAGTAAAACGCATCAGCATCCTTCACCAGGCTTCTCGGCTTATTTTCATGACGTCAATATTCAGGTTTATTTAATCCAGGGAAAATATACATTGATTAAACACGGTCTCAGAGCATCTCCTGCAGCACTGAAAAACGCAGTAAATAGCAATGGCATATTTTTTCTTCTTTTCTTCAGAATAAGACTTACCATTACCATAAACAAGGTGTATCTTACCTTTGCAATCAGCAATTTAAAAAGCCTCTCCCTGCAGCGAGAGCTTCTTGATGCCAGGTACTCTCTGCTTTGTTTTTCCTGCCTGGCAACAGATGCTGTTTATTGAAAGCTTTTCCTCAGAATGCATCAAAAGTCAAGCTCAATTGTTCTAATTCAATTCAAAATTTAATGCAGGGCAAGGGATTAACACGGGGGTATTTCTGTTGTACTTCTCTACAAGCTGAGTAGCACTAACTAGAGATTTCGGTGTCTACTTCTCCTCTGTAACCTCAACTTGCAGAGCAGTCCAGGTTTTCTTTCCTTCTCCCAAAATTCATTAAAAAGCCTTATTCGAGCTGAGATTTCGTATACAAGTTTTCCGCCAAGAACAAATTTTTACAACTAAGTTTTAAGCGCTTAAAAAAGAATAAAATCCAGGATTTATTATGGAAATACTGACAGTGCCCATAATCACAAGTACAGAAACATTATTGCGATAGGTAGTTCGTATCCCATCCAAAAAGAAAAGTTGGTCTCAACCAAATTCCACTTTTGTTCTGTAACAATGGCCAGTTATGAGGTCAGTAAAACAGGTGCAAACAAAAAAATAGCGAGAATTTAAACACTGCTGATGGCAGCATAAAGCCGTCACCTTGGTCATTAAATTCTGGTTGTGCAAGAGGCTTTTTTTAGAAAGTCTTGAATTCCTTTATAACTCACTTCTCCTGGGCAAACTCCTCTCCTATTGGTCATCACAGGCTAACTTGGCAAATCCTTGCACCCTGCTTCCAAGTCCTAATAGCTTGGCCATTCCCAGAAATCATTAATCCACTGATTCATACTCAGTTTTGTCAATGTTATCTCTCTGCTCGGTCCGATGATGCCCACCCCTGTACGTCTGCAGCTCAGCCACACAAAAGCCAT
>NW_010157518.1:15366-39937 GCF_000695765.1 Mesitornis unicolor
TGAGGGACTAAAGCTCTGCCCCACATTGCCATGAGCTCTCCCTTTTCCTTCGGATAAATTTTATTTTCTAGCAAGGAACGGATGGCTCCATGCTGTAACAAACTGAACCTCGCAGTCTATGCAAAGCCAGCAATGAGCTACCTGCAACGCTGCCCAGAAGAAAAAAAACCAGTGCCCACCCGTAGCAATATATTCCTCTTAATATTCTGATTATGCTTGCAAGTCTCCTAACAAATACACAGTAAATACCTTGATGCAAAGTAGAAATACAAGAAAAATTACACGCTTGGCCATGTTGAGGGGTACAAAGCCGAGGTGCTAATGGGCCGTGGGGGGGAGCACTGCGGTGTCAAGTGTTACCCCCATTCAACGCCCTTGCAAAATGAACCCGGGACTGGCAAAATTCAGAAGCATGGCTCAAAACCACGTGGCTGTGAACTATCCTTGACACCTGCTTAGGTCATTAATAAAATATTTAATAGAGGAAGAACACTGGGTCTTCAGAAGTGCCTTAACCAGCGCTGAAATGCATTAGTCACCCAACAAGAACTCTCAGTTCAACACTGGAAATTACAGAATGAGGAAATCAAATCAAAGCGTGACAAGGTGGCCAGCTCAAACACTAAGTCTGGACTGTGCTACCTGCAAACAATCATGACTAAAAAATCACAGACTGTTAGTCCTTTTGGCCAGAAAGGAAAGGAGTATCCCTCCCCTGCAGTACATTGGGTACAATTAGTGGACCCTGAGACAGACTCTGGGCTTTCAATGTGCTCATTAAATAAACCCAGCAAATTCAAAGCTGCTTCACACAGATCTGCTGAACTCAAAGCAATCTTTCACTTGTTCAGTCTTCCCCTCTGGGTAGAAGTCAGTATGGGATGACATTTAACAATTTTCCTTACCTGAAGAAGTTATTTTGAGAAGATCTACAAAGGTAAACTGTCATACAGTAAAAGTGTTAATGATAAATTGTTTACGCAACTGGAAAAATAGAGAGAAGTAAGGCAGATTCACACTCAGTGAAAAGGCAGGCTGAGAAGAAAGTAGGTTTGTGTTCATTATAATTATTTATGTATCATTTAATTGAGCAGTTTCCATAACAGCTTCTGTCATGTAACTCAAGAGGTCTCGAGGAGTATATTTTTGAAACTCTGCAAGTGACAGGACTAGCTCTCAGCCCCACTTAATCACCAAGAGGTTTGGAAAGCAGCCTCTGGAAACAGTACCACCACTCTGCAACTCACCCAGTTTGTGTTTATCTTGTAAAAAAAGAAAAAGTTAGCCCTTTCCTATACACACACCTATGATAACAGGATATTCTTCACAGCTTCAAGTTGGGCACTGAAGTACTTTGTTATGATTAGTTTTATCACGCTGAATCCAAATGCTCTGGATTATTAATCAACCCTCCTGACAGGTCTCCAATAAGGAACCACGCCAAGCAGCCAGCAGTGACTCACCACTCATCTTGAGCTGGTAAAACAGAAAAGGAAGAGGGACAAGTTCTCAGATCCTACCCAGCTTTAGGAAACCCCTTCCACTGGCTTTTTCACCAGCAAAACCAGTGCATTTGTTGCCTTTGATGGGGTAAATTTCCTACTTGCCTGCTTCCATTCTACCCATAGATGACAGCTACTATATCACAGACTCTCAGTGCCCAAAGCACCTGCATTGCCTGCAGAGCTGGGGACGTGTGAAAAGCAAGTTAAAGCCCGCTCAGGTAAAACATTAAGTCCTCCATTTCCTTTTTGCTTAATCCCTCCTTAAATTCTCTGCCTTGTTTTGAAATGTCTGTTCACCCCTCAAGCTAATTTGTGGGTTTACCACGTACCATGCAACGCCTATGCCATAACACCATTATCAGAAGAGGAAAACACTTCACACAGCAGTTTGTTCTTGGCATCCAAATTCAAATCCCACTTCTCTGTTTGGGACCCAAAGTCACCACTTCCACCTCCACAGCTTGGCTGCACTGGGTCCTGGCAATGGGGGATGGAGAATGAGTACAGAGAAGGTAAATGAAGGAGAAGGCGTAGGGGTAGACATTGGCCACATGAAGAGTTGAAGCATCAACAGACTACTGAATGAAGTACTTTATGGCCCCTAGCCCCCCAGTGATGCAGCACCCCCAGAAACCCCGGTTCCCTTTCATTGCCATTTGCTGAAGTTCATGCTTGTGCTGCAGGTTGCAGATGATTAAACAGCTTTTACGGTCCCTGATCCAAAACAAATGAAAAGGGATACAAACCAAAACCATCCAGTGATAAGCGTTTGTTCCCAGCGAAACAATGAAGCGGAAGGATTTGCCTTGTTAAACACTCAGAAGGTTATCAATCCCTACCAGTTCACACCGTGCCGCCCAGCTCGGGGCAGGGACTGGTTCCCACCCCGTGACAAGGCCCCTCTGCCACCTGCCACAAGACACGGCCAAGTCACCTCCACCAAAGGCATCCTCCTTCCTCGGAGGAGCACGTTCAAAACACCCAAGAAAGGCTTCTGCAACACAAATCTGACTTCAAACCAAGCACAGGACCAAACCTGCTTCCTTGTAAAATCCTAATAGGACTCCACCATAATAAAACTAAGCAGGTTATTAAATTCTTAACTAATAATTTTCTTTCCAATTAATTTGACTGCATTGTAAAGTTGTCTTAAAACCTCCCAGAAGTTATTTTACTGCATTATGCATAGTCCTGTGAGTACAATTAAAATGTTCTGCCCGGGCTCTGCAATATGAATGGTTTCCATAATTTCTTAACAGAATTCTTCTTTCTTTGCCCAGCACAGTCCATACACCTTCAATTTATCAAACTCTCAGTCTAGGCTAGTTAAAAATAAAGCAAATAGTTCAAAACCTGTATGAAAGCAGCTTCACTTCCCACCCCATTCAACTACATGTCTTTAATTTTACCCTCTCATCATGACTTTAGGAGCTGTTTCCACAAAATTCATGGCTTTTTTCGGTGTTACTTGAAGTGGAATTTGGAACTGAAAGATGCAACTTAAACATTTAATAGCTTCAAAACTGCCAACAATATAAAATAAGGAGGCAGGATTGGCAAGCGCTACAAGCACTGAGACCTAACCTAAAACAGGAAGTTGGTAATTGGTTTGAAATGAGGGGTTAAGGTAAATTAATACACGAATCAGCTTGATTACAGACACTGTTCTCACCCGTAAATACTCCACAGCAAGTCATATAAAACACACGGATATAGCAAAAGAGGTACAGTGAAACAAGCATGCTGTGCCCTTCCAATAGTAAAAGCAGGTTTTCTTCTCTTTATTTAATGATAAAACACCCAATTTTTAGAATCATGAGTTACTCCAGCATATTGGCGCGAAACCTTGCAAGCTACAGCTCATGTAACCACGCATTACTTGGGAATTCAAACCACTCTTGCTCCTTTCAAACAGCCAAAAGTTGCCACACAAATACCAAAGTCCTCTTGACCCCCACGGGGAGCGGTTCGTTCCTGCCCAACGCCAACAACCACTTCAGATGAAGTTTCCCCATCGCGGGCCTAACACACTCATCTATTGCATCAAATCTCACACATTTTTACTTTAATTAGAGGAGAATCTCTGCATGGACTTGCTAAATTTTGTCCACAAAGCATAGACTTCAAAACAAACGCCTAAAGTCAGTTTTCTGCCCAGAACAAGTCTTGCTGTAGACTTGCACTCAACTCTCTAAGCCTGTAACACAGAAAGGTTGAGTGACCTCAACTTTAACTACAGTGTTTGCACAAGCATAAATATCCTGTAACGTGTCGTATATTAAGGCATGATTTAAAGCTTCTCCAGTGAAAATTAAAAAAATAATCATCTCTGTCTGTATTCAGAGTCATTTATCCAAGACACATGAACTGGGATTCTCTATTCAACCCACTCATTTATTCTGTGTTTACTTCTGCACAGCAAGGAAGACTACACTGGGAAAATCTGACAGTTTTTGGGTACAATGTTTTCCACAACCATGTATCAAAGATGATTAATTTTATTGCAGAGAAAAGGTTATGTAGACTTGGTAAAAAAATGAAGCAGGCTTTCCCTGGTATATATTGAGAAAGAGCAGAGGTTTAGCTAAGCCACATTATTTTTCGCTTCAGGGCTGAGGGGATGTGACCCAGGCAGGACAAGACTTATTCCAAGGGCATTCTGACTAACCCTGGAAAATAGAAAGTCTTGAAAAAATTTAATACTAATACTAAACTGATAAAGTATTTCCCATAGCCAATTTTAAATTTGATGTTCATATTTTTCACTGCTTTTTTCATATCATGATCCTAACATCTAGAACATCCAGCCATGGTCTTGGCTGGAGAAACACCAACTAAACTTTTAAATAACTGATTTTTGATGCCAAAAAAGGTTGATGCAGTCAAAACAAAGGGCATTTTCCTGGGTTTCTTGCTAGTGACAACATATGAACCGTATTTACTCCCATCCTGGTCCCCCACCTCACCCAGGTGATGTGGATCAACCCATGCAACCACCTACTTGGGCATGCAAAGGTAAAGACAAGGTGCAGGACACGGCATTTGGGCCAGGAGGAGGGGTAGGATGGAGAGCACCCAACCTGCTGGGGAGCAGAGGTGTTGAGGCAAGTCGATGCAGACAAAAGGATCCGGATGTGCAATATCCGAAGGAACAGTATTTGTCAAATACTGAGTGCTTTCTAAAGTAATCGATCCTTAGCTGGTGAAACCACCATGTTTACTCAGAGAGGGTGATATCCAGTGCTGGGAGCTCTATTTCCTAACACCACAAAAGCCCTGGGCAAAGAGCTGTATATAAATATATATTTTACTGTCTGTCATTTTGTACAACGCCCTTCCCTCAAGCACTGGTCCTCAAATCGCATTATACACTGTTAGAGGAGATTAGTTTAACTGCGGGTTTTAGGGGGTTTTTTATTTCTTTCTTCCACAAAGCACTTAACAGAAAGCAGTGCCTGGGAACTGGAGCTCTGAAGCACAGCCTAACAGTTTATTTACGATCATAGCAACTAATTGCTCAACCAAAAGCCTCGGGCCCCAGGATCATTCCCATGTCACTGAATTTGGCTGTCACAGTGATGTGCCACTCATCCCCAAAAAACCAGTGTTGTGAACCTGCTGAAGTGGCTCTGCTGGTGCAGGAGGGCGGACGGCTGGAACTGACCACTGGATAACGCTGGCTCCTTCGGTGACAAATAGACAATGGAAGCCAAAATAAAATAATCCATTTTGACATGTGGTTTTGTTAGCAAAAAGTCTGCCCAAGGTCTCAGTCAGCTCATAGGAAATTACTGTATAGATGGAGCCACTGCCCTGACAAGGCCAACCTTCCCCTCCCAGCCTTTCCTTTATTTGACAGTGACGGCTGCCACCACACCTCGTCCTTGGGCTCCGCTGTATCTCAGCCACTGATAGGAGTCACCCCATGGGAAAGTGGGATGGTGGGACTAAATGATGTCAGGTACCATGAAGAACATTTTCCTTTTTTGCCTTACAAACTTTTGAACCTTACAAGAGAGGAGCCATCCGCTTCTATGCTTGCCTTTTTGTTTTTCTACAAAGGGATTTTAACAACGCATATCCTGCCAGGAAACGTTACCATGCATTAGTGATAAAGCGTTACATAAAGAGGTCAATTAAGTTTCCAAGACACGAATCTGAGCTGATAAACATATTATATCCACAGTTCAATAACTGTGTGGAGAAGAAAAACCAATGAGCAGTTTTAGAGAAAGGAATATGGGAGAAAAACCAGGAAGAGTAGATAAAGTAACGCCATGCTGTCAAAATACTGCTTGGACCACGCACAAAGCACAGCTGCCAAACTACATCATGGGTGGAAAGGCATTTGCAAAGCTCAACAGTTGCTGGGCTGCTTTGCCAAAGGCATGAGCCTAAAGGTCAGGGAATGGTGCTTGGTTAGGAAAAGTCTGTGCTGAAATGGGCAGCAAGCTGCTCCAAGGCAATGGGGCTGTACAGAGCATGAGTCCTGCAGCACTGCCACATGGATTTGTTGTGGATGGGACCCTTTAGAGAGGATGTCTGTCACCAGACAAGCTCTCATGCTAGCACCTGAGGGGAGAAGAGCTATGAGTCCAAACCTGTGCTGAGTCCAACCCTAAGCCAGGCTCTCAGTCACTATGAGGGGCTACAGCTGCAGTCCTGGTTTGCACAGAAAAGAAAAGGAAGTCAGGCAATCTGACATCAAAACCGATGATAAAACCCTGGAGAAAATACACTTTACAGGACAAAAATGTCAAGGAGTGCACAGAGATGAGTTATCTGGCTACTGTACTAAAGGCTTTTACCAGAAATCTCCACCCCACTCCTCTGAACAGTTATGAAATCAGGCAGAGAAGGTGCTGAGATAACCTTCCCACTTCACACAGCTCCTTGAGACCTTCTCCCAACAGCAGCAACCTGGCAAACCCGATGCCACACAGGATTTGAAGAGAGCATAGGAAAAGAGACGCCAATAGAGCTTGCAAATAGAAGTGGCCAACAACCAGTGCAGCAAACAAGCAGAAAGCAAGAGCAAGAACAGAAGGAGGTCCTGGCAGGTAGCTAATTAGCAAAAGCAGTATGGCTGGGGCTTCCAAGCACCAACAAGAACTAAGCAGGACAGACACCTTGATGCAGGATTTTTTTTCAGACAGAACAGAGAACGATGTCTGGGAAACTCGTCCCTTTTTGAAACCCAAACACACAAGTGCTAATTAGATCACACCAAGTCTTCATTTTCACACTTCCAAAGCAGCTCAATTAAAAGTATGTGTTTTGGCACTGCTCTCTATTTTAGAATAGTTTAGACAAAGCTAAAAACAAAGCAATGCTTCAGCCCCAGGAGATTATACAGCTGAGGACGGATGAATCATTAGCGTACTGGAAACCTAAAAAACTCATAAGAGACATAGACAGCCCTAATGTGACAGAACACTGAAAACAAAAAAAACCCCACAATAGAAACAGTGAGAAATCAAGGAAACTTCTGAAAGTGACTGCCTTTTGCAGCTGAGTTAGTATATCAGCAGTATTTTCCTAGGGTCACAAAAGTTTTTTTAAAAGCCTCCAGGCAGTTCAGGTTGGGACAAAAACGGGAAAGCACAGATAGAATCTGGGACCTTCAAAAACACATAGCATTGTCTTATCAGTGAGCACATGATATACAAGTATACAGCTAACGAAAGAGTGAGGAATTTGTTGGAAAATATCATCAGGAAGAATTTTAATGGATCTTTCAGTGTTTCGAGTGGTACCTCAAACAAGACACAAGCACTGCTTGTAGCTCTTCAAGGTGATGCAGAAAGAGATGCCGCCACGGTTGTACGTTCCAGGGCACTGATTTGTATCTTACTTGGGTTGAGGATAATACCAAGTAGCAAGCAAGTTCCTCTTACATTAGCAGTGTAAAGAAGATTGCTATTGATGCACATAAATCACCAACCACCTTCCACTGCGTCACAGTGCCCCAATAACTTGTTCATTCCCAGTTCCTGTGCTGTGCCAAGGCACTTTGGACATTGGCTTCAAAAATTTGAGGAGAAGGGATTCACCCCATAGCAAATAATGTCACCAAGTTAGGAGAGGAGGGGAGTGGGAGGCCAGGAGATGTCCCCCACCTGGCTACACGTTGCCTCACCTGCAGGAAGGCACAGGAACAGTGTTTGGGAGGAGGCACAACCATCCTGGCTCTCTGAAGCTGGCAGCACACTGATTCAAAACTCAACCGTTAGGCTTCAGACAACTTTATCTCGGTTACAAATTACCTTGTGCCAACAACAAATTTAAGGCATCCCATCCCTGATGACAAGCATCTTCCTTATCTCCAAGTGCCACGTGGTTATGAACGAGGTCCCACACCGTGCCCCAAAGAACCTGCTGTAGAAAACTCCCTGTCACTCCTCCAGCTGCTGCGATTCCTCATGGACATAAATCACCTCTGTTTTAGATTCCTTGTCCCTCTGATTTATGACTTTAAGGAAAATAAACAAGAGTTAAGGAAATAAGGGAAAAGAGTTAATGAGCCAACCTCAGCAGCTCTGACCACATGCAAATACTGCAGCCAGTTGTCATTTCTCTGCCAGTCGATAACAAGAGCAAACATGCAAATTGATGGGTAGCACTTTTCCTCTTCTGCAGAACTTAGGATGTGATCCAAAACAACCTCACCTAAGGACTTTGAAGATTTACAGCTTTTTGATGGCACAGTAGCTCTTCATTTCCCCAGCTATCAAGCTAAATTAGGGGTACAATCTCCTTCAAAAAAAAACCAACAGAGTACAACATTCACTGGAAAAATCTCAGGCCACACGGGACTTGTATCATCAGTACACTTTATTTAAACTTACTTCTAATTATGTGGATCCGATAGAAACCCAGGCTATTGAAAACCTGCACAGTCTTTCAGGAAAGCGTTTATAAAAAGCGAAGTGAGTTTAACGTGCGTGACGTTCCAAAAACCAATCCCATCGCAACAACAGGTATCCTGACTCCCTTACCAAGGTGCAGGCTCCAGATCCTCATGTGATATCATCAAATCAGTCTCCAAACTGGCAAAACCCAAACAATTCTAAGAAATACTAATTCCACAGGAACCAAGAACTAAGAAAAGTCCAAACTGATAGTGCTTATGTAAGAGACTGGATTAAGAATAATCTACTGTGATGTGTGCGTATTTACAGAAGGCTTGGAAGAATGGAGTTTAAAACAATCACTTGATGAAAAGTTAGTTGTTAAAGGAAACAATTTGCCGTACTAGATTATATCCATGTGACCAAGGGAAGAAAGAAGTGAGCAGGAACAGAGATCAGGTATTAAATGTTGGCTCGAGCCCTCCTCTAAGTAGGATCAGGCGTCCCCACGAGCACTTCCTCCCATTCCAGATGAAGCTTTTCCAGGAACACGCGCTGAAATTTCGTAGCGTCTCCCAGCGCCTGAAGTCACCCCCGTCACAAGGGACTTATCTGCCGTTACTCCAGCAGGGATGTAACAACGGGCTGCATGCGAGATGAGCGATGATTTAGGGCTTGACTGTTCACCTCAGGGTAATGTTTTATCTTATTCTGCATCTGTGCAGCCAAACCACATCTGCGCTGGTAGGACAGGATGCAGGCAGTCAATAAAAAGAAGTTTGCCTTCCTACCTAACTAAACAATTTGCCGTCTAATATCACTCTTATATCCAGTACAGCAGGAAGAAGAGTAAAAAAAGGACTGTTCAAAAACTCTGGACCTTTCTTGTGATTTTATTATTTGGGATCCTGGTTCTGGCCTTTCTAGCAGAGAGACAGAGGCAGGGATTGACAGGAAAGGTCCTCCTCAGGAAGGTAAGGCTGCTCGTGACATCCCAAAAGCTGGTATTTCTGCCTCCCTGTTTTACACATCCTGGGGAGGCCAGGGGTGAAGGCGGCGCTGGGTCACAGCAATCTCACACAACTGGGATCATTACGCTAACTTCAGCGTTATACACCATAAAAAGCATGCCAGGTCTTGCTATTAAACTCACTGCGTCGAGACATCGGTTGATTCACTTCAAGTGATATTTGATTAACAAAATGTGAAACCAACATCTGCAGGAAGAGCAAATTTAATGCCACATACGTCTTGGTGAGCAACACTTCCTATTTTCTCAGCTTATTTGCTATTGATCTACGGTATTGCAATTCCATACCCAGTCTGGAGCTAAAGAAAGCCTGGGAAGAGCCATGCCAGCCCACAGCGCAGCTCCATCAGGCCCAGAACAACCCATGGCCATCCAAAAATGGCACCAGCAGAAAGCAAGCAGGCAATGAAGCTTCTCCAGATGCCACCAATGTGGTTTGGGGATTTTCTGAGGTGGGGAAGGGAGTGCCTGCACATGCATGCAACCATCAACTCACAGCCCTCGCTGTAAAGGCTACAGCAAAATAAATTTAAAAACCAACTACTCTTCCTCCCTACAGCATCCATCAACCTTTCAGATTTGCTAGAGCTCTGCTTTTCTGGACATCTTCCTAGCTGGCTTCTTCAGCTTCCCACTTTTAATCCTGGACACCATGAATTACACTTGAACGCTTTCAGCACGCCAGAGCACTTACTATTTCGATAATGACTTCTCCAGAACTTTATATTTTTATTATTCTGAATGTAATGTTTCCAAACAACACTCTGGACTGTTCCACTCGAGCAGCATTGCTGTGATAACCCTCTAAGAACCCCAGCTCCTCCTGAGTTACTGTTATCCTGACACTAGCTCTGAGATTTAGAGAAGAAACCGACTCTCAGCAGAATTTGCTTGAAATGAATCATTATTCACCAGGGCAAATCCAAAGCTCACATCCCCTCTGAACAACCAATGATTCACAGCTTTTCACCAATAGTTGGAGGCGGTGGCTTGCCAGGATCTGGAGCTGTGTTCAAACTATACATGGTGATACTTGCGACGTCTGCTCGAATCAAACTGTTCCTTCTCTGTGTTGGTTCGTAATAATGCCAACAACGGTCACAGCTGGGAAAAGAGAATTGCAGTTTATGTCTTCTGTACAGAAAGTGTTCAAATATTTATCTCTGATGTACGGCTCCAGAAGAGGCAGCTCTAAGATCTCCTGCAGCACCCGACTGTATCTGACACCTCACTTGAACACAACACGTGCTTTCAGGAGCTGTAAAGAATCACCATTTCTATCGCTTTCAGACACTTCCCGACTAAAACGCTGGAGCCATTATCCTGTTATCCAGCGGCACACACTGTACATAAACAAGCAGTCCTACATCCTTGGCCCTGGAGACCTTCTGACACGATCAAAGAACCAGCCGAAAATAGCGCGAAGGAGCACTTTAAGCTGAAGAGGAAATGATTCACAAAACAACAGCAACAACAAAAGATAGGACTGGCAGGCACTGACTTCTGAGAAACCAGCAGGCTGATCTGTCATCGTTCAGTGCACTTCGTTTCATGTACATATAGAGTAGATGTTGTTACTGTTTCAATACACCACTGCTGCGAGCAAATGCAGAACCAGAGCTGTCTCCTGCATACTGCAGCAAGCAATAGGGGGCTGGACCCCAAAACTCCTTTCAGGCAGACTCGAGCAGCAGAAAGTCCTCGTCTGGGTACTATTTTCAGACTAAGACTCTAAAATTTCAGCCATAGCATGCAACGCGTGAGACGGTTGTCATGAAAAACATTCCACGTTATAAACTACTACTCTAAAAGCACCAGAGGTTGGGCCAGGAATCCAAGCCCCAAGTGATATCAAATGACTTATTATGCTGTTTCCTTCCACCAAAGAAATTACGTCTTGCGAGAAAAACCAAAGCAGATATCTGAAATTAAACAAATTCTGCCTGGCAATTAAGCAGATGGTAAAAGAGCAAAAAGAGACTGTGAGGAAAGATGGGTTCGGTTTATCCTTTATACCGACACGCTGCTTCCCTCCTTGACGAGACCGAGAAGTATTGCTGTAATCATCGTATCAACATTTTTTTGCCTTCCAGTAATTATGACACCGTATAATTGAAGCTCCTGAAATTGATGTAAGCACAGCTCCATAAAATATAATAAGAACCCACAGGTGGAAGTTAAAGTAGTGAAAATCAATCAAGAAATAAAGCACTTTTTTTCCTTCTTTATCAGAATAATTGACAAGGTCTGAGGTAAATCCTGTGTCAGTAGCTATCTTTTATCACGATGCTCTTCCAGAAGATAAAGGCACAGGTTCAGGGAAGCCCTACAGCTTGAATTAAGAAGTGGACACAGTCTCGCTGACTGCAACGATACTCTGACTTCATACGCTAAGAGTAGGTTAAGTACCTGGAAAAACAGTCTAAGTCAAATACCTTACTTTGCAAAAGCTAAATATTTGAAAGTTACCATAGCACCTCAATATTCCCAAGATGTAACACAAGAGGACAGGAGAGGAACTTCTGAAATGCTGCCTCCAAATGCGGTCACCGCAAGGCACCGCTCAACCCTGGCAGGAGGCCGATGGCCACCGTCTTCAGGAGCGCAGGATCACAAACTGCAGGGACAAAACGTCCCTCCCTGAGGCCGGTGGTGCCACACGGAAATTGCTGGCTCTTGGTCAGAACTAATACTAAGCACAGAAATATGAACTGACACACTGATCACTGCTGAACAGCGAGCAGCTCTCCCTGAGGACGGATGAACACACAGAGCTCTAAAGACCGACACAATAAGCACAGGGAGGACCATCCAAGCACTTGATGCACACGTTGGGAAGGACATGATGTTGAGAAATTCAAGTCTGATAAATTTCCCACCACTGAGCCAGGAAGCAGAGGGCTGGGGAAGAAAACACTGCTGTCCCTCTGAAGAAGGTATTACAGAAAGCATTACCGTGCATCTAGACTATTTCAACATCTCCTTATGTTTCACTGTGGCATTTACACCTGTGTGTGAGGTACCACCACCACCACAAATCCCTGGAGAAACTGCCCCTAGGCAGCGTTTTCCTCTCACAGGCACTTGACCCACACAGACTGACCCAATCTTCTGCAAGACACTGGTTTCCCACCAAAAAACCCAGCTCGGTTCGTGGTAGAGCACAGACCAATGGGTTGGGAATAGTGACAACAGTACAAACATAAAAGCAATCAGTACGCACATCTCAATCCTGACAAACCAATATGTACAGAGCCTGTAAAGTCTCCTCCGAGAGCATCAGTGATACCACACACCTGATTTACATTTTTGCGAGGAAATAACTGAAGCTGTTCAGGTTGTTCCAAAGGCCCAGTGGGAAGGAGAAAACCCTCAAGACACCTATATGGGGCAGCTTTGCAGCAGCATGAGACTAAACAAATGGAAAAACCTAAAATAGGTTGCGACAGTTTATCATTAATCAGTAGGAATTACTTGGCAGGATGCAGCATCTTGCAGCACAACTTAGTGGCACCTTTCCCACAGAACTAATACAAACACGAGCGCACAGCGAGAGATTCAGGGAGCAGGGGAAAAGGGATGTCATCGCTGATTAAGTTGCTGATGGCAAGAAACAAAAAGATGAGACTATATAGGGCAGCACCTGTGTGGCTGCAAAACACGACTGGCGTGTTCCAGCTGCTTCATTTGGCAGGGTTACATTCGCCAAGGAATAATCACAATCATACCGCAAAACAGCAAAGTCTTCTGAATTGTCTCCACGCAGGAGACACCACTTCTCCACCAGTTCTATTTATATCAGCATTTGCCCAGGACAGGGGGAATATTCTGAATCCTTCCTCTTGTATTCATAAAAGAACATTACTTTTGAAGATATGAAGGTATGAGGATATAAGAGAGAGGCGTTATCTTTGTTTAGAGCCAGATATAAATGGAAAACTGCAGGCAAAGCTCCCAGCTGAGGCAATCTCCATCAAGCCCACAAAGAAAACCTTGTGCTGGCAGGTCCTGGCAAAGGATCTAAGTGCCCAAACTATTCAATTTTTCCAACTATATATGAAATAGTCTAATACAAAAGATAATTTATGTATATGGATTTGGTGATCCAAACATAGTAATCATCACAGCTTTAGTGAACTCTGATTTGGACTCTTGAATAACTATCAAAGAAATTTTGCTTCAATACTCAAAATTGGGGTTTAGAGGTTACACAGATAGCAGCAGAACTCTTTCCTACATTTGTATATGGATATACTTGTAATATCTTAGATCCTACTTACATTTGCCTTTTGCATAAGGTAGATTTGCATTTAGACGTGTCAATAAATACTTGGGTTTTTTACTCATTTTGCACATACTTCAAAGGAAGACATAAGTTCTAATACATTTCAAACCCTCATTTCCATCGCTATTAGATTCAAACAGAGAAGGCTGAGGGTTCATCAAATGACCAGACTGAAGACCTTGCATTTGCAAGCCTAAAATCATATAACTTTAAACAAAGACAGAGAGAAGGCAGCTAGAATGAGTGAAAAGCACCAGGTCAAAGTAGTTCAGACCAGTCCCTACTCTGCTGGAACTGCCCTCACTATTCCTTTTGTCCAGAAGATATACAACGGTCTTGAAATTCTCAAGAAGAGTTCAAAAGTCACGTTTGGAAACCAATTTGGGGCAGTTCTGTCATGCTTGTGTGTGAAAACCCATGTTAAAATTGCTAACTGTAGCTTACATCTCCCAGCAACTAGAGAAAAGGAGTAAGAACTTCCCCTGCATAGCAGTGTTAAAAGATAAACCTGCAAACAAAATTAGATTATCCATATGTGTGAAAGGACTTTGAGTTTTATCAGTGAAAGGAAAAAACCCAGAGAGTGAGCTCAGTGAAACTCTCAGACATGAACATGAAAAATGGGTTGTCCCCCATTTGGCTCCAATCACTTCACACATTCTTCATTCACGTAAAGAAGGGTATTACCACAAAATCTGGAGCTGTGACAAGATAAGCTCTCCATGGACTAATTGACCCACAAATTAGAGAGAGTTAATCATTACTAAAGCTTTGTCAACAGCACTTGTCAAATACATGAGCAACTGTAAACACCTACTCGGAGCTATCCAATACCACAGCACGAAGACAGCTAAACAACACGTATCAAAAGTCACCTCTGACAACCACACTTTGAACCAGCCTTGTTGTCAGGCTTCTCCAGACAGCGATGAAGGAGGCCATTCCATGCAAAGAGTGAGGTTTCAAGACTTTAGGCATCACTTCTTCCAAACATTGTAATGGATAGAGTGGTTTAATCTACAGCAGTATAAACTGCGATTTAGCCCATCTGATCTGTACAAAATTCTCTCATCAGGCTCTAAGTTTAGTGAAGAAAATAATAATAATAATCTGTTTCTGTCAAGTGTCGTGGTATAGGGCTGGGCTGGCCACTAAATCCTGGACAGACGCTCTCTATTAACTCCTCTCCCCTGGGCTCCCGATGGCTTCTCCGGGATCGAACAGAAAATTAGTTCTATTTAGCTCAAACCAGGACATCAGATCACAGAAAAAGATACTGAACTGACCTTCCATTGCTCCTTGGGAAGCAGTTTCACTACCACGATGTCACCATTCAGGGCTCTGTTACGAGCAACCACTCCATCAATGAAGATATCGCGAGTGCCATCCTAGTCAGAGAGGAAGAAAAATAAATGCCAGACCAAAACATATCACATTACAGTTGTTAGGAGGTTTAAAATGCTGTCACCAAAAAAAAGACACACGCCCTGGTGAGACAAACATCCCGCAGTTGTGCACAGAAATTAAATGGATTCACCATATGCAATACCTTTCAGCAAATAAGCTCCTCTGCACGTACATGCCAGCACAGTAGTTCCACACTATTTATTTAACACAGAGCCAAGCCCTCGAGATGTATTGTCTGTGAGCTCGACAGTTACTCTACGGTTACTCTTGGGAATGGATCGAGAGCTTTCTGCAGCCGCAGCTCTTCACACACTAAGTTCCCAACTCAAGCACTCAAAGCTGTTGCTCAGACCGTGGTTACAAGGGAATCTCTTTGAAGTGAGCTGTGCAGAGCTGCTCTGCTGGTGACATGGGACAGGAGGGACACTCAGCTCTGGGATCAGTCGCTCAGTCATGGAGGTGGCCTGGAGAGAGGCACTGGGGATGCAGCCTCTTTTTTTAATGAGTTAACACCACATATTTGGCACAACTAATGTTTAGTTATGGTGCCAACTGCAAGCCAGAAGATCTTTCACTGTAGCAGACATGTCAGGACACCGTCCCTCAACATTCTGGGTTAACGTCCTTGCGCAAGAGCCTCTACTAATTGTGTGCACTATGATTATCCACCCCAGACACGTCTGGCATTTGCCTCATCTACATTTAGTTTGGAAGGTTTTCTTCATGGGGTGAATGAAGATTAAGTTTCCTGAAGATGCCAACACAAAGGTTTTAGTTTTTTAAAGATTGCCGGTTTTGTCCTTTTTTTTTTGGCTAATTATTGACAGTGCTCCTGCTGCTTTCATTTCTATTCCCCATAATTCAGCATCTGAAAAACTTTTGTGCCTGTTTACAGTGCTGTGAATTTGTCAAACTGTGAACATTTACTACCAACATGAGCAGTTGACAACATTTTTCTAGAGAGAGCCATCTTTGCACAGTTATGAGGTACAAAAAAAGGGGGATGCCTTTCTTTAGATTAGAACTTCATTGTCTTTCAATGAAAAAAACAGCCTTGCAAGAATGAAAATCTTAATCACAACTTCAGTCGCTTCTCAGATACAGACTGAGTTTCATATGCTTGAGTAAATCCAATCAGAAGTACCAGCGTGCTCAGCCTCCAAGAAAAACTTCTTTTATAACCTGAAAACATGAAGCCCTAATATCACATAAATATCTTACTCTGCTTAGATACCAAAACAGTAAAACGGCAGAACCCTGCCACGATGTGAAACTAAGGCCGTGCTCCAAGAGACCAAATTACTCTTAGAAAGAAAAGCAGCAGTGGCTCAACAGCTGTGTGAAAACTGCCTCCCATGACAAGATGCAGAAAAATTGCAAAGCCTCTTGGACCAACATAATTCAAATTGGAAACCGTTCTTTTCAAAAAGCCAGATTTTTTACACATGGTCTTATTCTTCATTTCTCCCCACCACTCTCTCTTCTGCCCCAACTCTTTACCTAAATCCGCCACATACATGAAAAGAAAAATTCAACATCACTTTGTAAGGAAAAAGTCTGCTTTTTTGTATCTGTACCTGTAGCTGCTCTGTGCTGCAGGTCCCAGGCTGGCACTCGTGGTAATGTGTTGATTCTACATCAGTTTTTCCTTCTCTCCTGTGTCCAAGAAAACGCAAGGCAAACCCTTTCCCCCACCCCTGTAAAGATGCCTGATGTACCACACCACCTGGTTAAAGCTGTATCCAAGCCAGTCACTCTCATCCCAAACAATATCTCCATATATATGTGTATATCTATATACACACACACACACTCTGATACGTGTGTTTGCACACCTATTTTACAGCAGTTAATTTCAATGCCTGTAACAAAGCTGCAATTAGGAAATTGCCATCAGTTCTGCTTTTGCCTCCAAAAAGAAGCATTTCTATACCTTGAGCTCCAGGCTCACGATTGTTGGGTGACCGCATGCATTTCCAAGAACACTTGTGCATGCCACTTTTTCCTTCAGCACCCCAGGGTACCAACGTAATTAAAATGCCACCGAATCACAACACAACACAAACACTTGCAAAGTCCCAGCTGCCTCCAGGGTGCATACACTGCACTGACCACTATGGCTTTAAGACTCTTGCAGCCCCTTCCAGGGAGCACAGGGATTTTACTGCTGCGTAGCCACCTAGGAATATCACAGCAGTGATTTCATCTGCTCCAGAAGTACCTTCCACCAGTACAGCGCAGTTGCTCCATCACTCGTGCTCAGCAGCATCATTCTTCACACTGACAATGCTGTCATTTCAAACCACACCACTGCGTGCAGGGAAGACACCAGATGCGATGCAGGGCTTTAAATGCTCAGGTCCCTAGTCTGCATGGCTTTCAAGAGAAAGGCCCTGGGCCTTCCCCTCAACTCTTCATGCAATGAGACGAGCAGACAGAGCACATTTGCAGCACGAAACACTCTGGGACTTGTGGTTTTAGAAGGTGAACAGCTGTTGCATTTGAACTCCGTGAAGCCATAGCCAAGTCAGAGCTGAAGAGAAAGGGGGACAGTGCCCTATTCAGCAGCAGGAGAGAGAGAGGGTGATTTTTCACAGCTGCAGCTCTTGCAGCATCTGGCAGCGATGGGAAGTCCTGCAGAACATGAAGGCTGCAAACCCTCTATTATGGCAGATAATGTTATATGAAGGATAAGCTTTCTAAAGCATCTGTCTTAAAGTGAGGACAGTGTCCACACCAGCCAGAGCCATCTTCATCCAGGTGCTGATTCTGCCTGTTCTCACGGACAAGGCTGGTTCTGGTATACAGCTCCACAACGGGCATAAAAGTAGAAAGACAGGGGAGATAACCTTGGCTAACCTTCGTCGTATGTATTCCTGCCTAAAGAGCAGGGACTGCACAAGGCCACAGCTGGACATGGGGGGTGATTAGGGTAAAGCTTCACATCCAATTAAGCCCATGTGAGTAGCTGGATTTCTCATTTAACCTTGCATTTTGTCACTTCAGAGAATACGTTCAACAGCTTACACTTACCACAGCTATGAGGACACTTGTAAAGTTCCTTTCCCACTTACGCACAGTGCTGCTTCACTGATATCCTGGAGAGCTGCTCTGTACCACTTCCTCTAGTTAATTTTAGTCTATTTTGTGCACTTCCAACTTTCCCCCATCTCTGTAATGCCAACCTTTTCTAACAAAGTGGGCTCTAAAACACTGCCCCAAATGAACAACTTGAAATGAAAATGCCAGGAATATCAAGGTTTTCAATCCAAGCTCCAAAACAACAGTGCTGACAGCAGCAGGGCCAATGACAGAGTCAGTGTTTCACCGTCTCGGGGCAGGCTCTGCCTTCTCCCCCCCCGCATCAACAAACATTTCAATGTGAAACTCTCTCTTTCATTGACGGTAACATTTTGACCAAGTCAGTTCCAGATAAAAAGCTCTGGCTCTGCCAGCTGTGAGGTCACTTTTCCTACTGGAAGTCCCTGAAATTGCAAGAGCCCTTCTTCTCTGTCAAAATCAGGCAAGAAGAGACAAGAGGCGTAAGCCAGCCCCGTGTTACAGAAGCACAGCCCAAGCCAACCAAGACACAGCTTCTGCAAAAGCAGACACATGAAAAGGAATCACGCGTATTATTTCTGGAATGATTTTTCAAATTAGCTCATGCAGCAGATCGAAAACGGAGAACATATTTGTTTAGGGAAGATTAACTTAAAACAGTAGAAAATCTATAAAACTTCTGCGGCCATAAACCAAGGGTGTCCAGTTACCCTATCTGGTGGTCCTCGAACCCGATTTCGGCTGCCCTCTGTGGGACCCAACAGTATCCCCAGTTTCAGCACAAGCTCATTCAGTAGCTCTTTGAGGTATCAAAAAGGAGAATTCATTTGGGAATACTTGATTTAAACGAAAATCCAGATCACGTTCATTTATTCCAACCCATTCACCTCTGAGTGACCTTCTGTGCACAGCATAACTCCCATCTTAATGCACCTTTACTTATGAACTTTAAAGCATTATAAAATTACACTTACTGGAGATGGAATGAAGGCTTCATGGTACTTCTTAGGATTTATTCTCAAGGGTCCCTTAAAAAAAGGAGAAGAAGGAGAAAGATTATGCCTGAATCTTATTAATTTTATATAACATCAGTGAAATGAGAGGGCTGTGGTTAATACATCTACTGTGAAACATGAGAGATACGTCTAAATTTCCATTATACATTTCAAGTCTTGACAACTTAGCATCCGAGCAATTTCAAGCCAAAAGGCAGTTTCATGATAGGCTTAAGCTGATCTACAGCACTCTGTCACTGAAGAGATGGTGAATTATTATTCGTTGCTGCTACTGGGTGGATTGAGGATCCAAGCCCTCCCGTTCCCTTCACACATTTCCTGCTGCGCATCCACCAACTTTGCTAACAAACAGACAACGGAAACAATTGGTTTTGCTCAGTTTTGAAAGAGCAGAATGTTGGTTTTGCTTATTTTAGGGGACGGGAGGAAAGAGGAAAAGCTGACCTGCAGGGCTCGCATGGCAGCAGGTATCAGCCTTATGGGGCTCTGGCTGCTTAGGCTGCTCCTGCAAACAGACAGTAGCAGGAACTCTGTGATAAGAAACATTTCCAAAGAAGAATCAGAAGGATTTTCCAAAAGCAAACATTGAAAGTCGACAGGATTAAATTCTGTTTAAACACGTTCAAAGACAAACTATCTTAAATACATTTGAAACTCCACAGTCTACCTGTTTCTGCTTTGTTATCTGCCAACCACAAGGCTCAAGTCACCTGCAACAAATTCACATCACCCCTCCAAAGTAAACCAACCAGTTTTGCTGCTTCAGGTCCACCCGAAAGAAAGGGAGAGCCAACCAAGGACTTACAGCGCCGTTCCCATCCCAAGAGGGTCCTGGGATTGCGATTCGTGTGGCTGCAGTTTAAACTGAGAGCATTTGATTTTCCTGTTCATTCAACTACGTATCTCCCTTCAGACAGGCTTCTGCTTTGGGCTGAAGCTTTAAAACTTTCTCCACTTGTGTATTTGAAACAACGTTGGCCGATTTGTTATAGGAACGGATTCCATCTGTTTGCACTTCTGCGTTAAGCAATCAGAAGAGCCTCTCACAGGAATTGCTTCCTTAAAAATTTACGGCAGCATATAATTTTTTTTATGTATTCTGGGAAACACTCAGACGATAGGAAAATAAAGCTGATTACAGTGAAAGTTTTGCTGCCTTGAAGAAGAAATTGCAGATTTATGAAGTTTTTCCATTGTTTTTATTTGCTTAAGTTTGGAAATACCAGCACCGTATATTCTATATTCTTCAGGCGTTATTGGAATACTTTGCTGGGATGTTTTATGTAATTATTAAAGAGCACACTGGCCACATGGCAAGCACAACCCAGGACAACGGCACGAGAACAAAGACGACCCACTGGGAGCAACCCTGGGGATACGTTATGATTCAGCAAAGCGAGAGCTAACTCGCTGTCATCAGCCTCCATCGGCACTGGTGCCCACTGATGGAAAACTCTCAGTGGTCTTCTTTTCCGCCCCTTATTTCCCAGAATCAGCCATCCAAACCAATACCCTGTTAGTAAAGGAAGCTGCTATGGAGAGAAAGGACAAAAAGGAAAAGCAATGGTTGCTCTGCTTGACAACGAGTCAAACAATTCCCATACCAGCGCCTACCCACCCCACAAAGCAGATGAGGCTATCGCATGTGGTACTCTGCAGAATCCCCTTGAATATTTTGGGACAGCTGTCAATCAGCCAGGTGCAAATGCCCATTATGGGCGTGAAAAATCAGGTTTTGTGTCCGTGGCCCAGAAGGCTCCAGAGCAGCGACGTGCCCATGGATGCGAGCTCCAGCAAACACATGGAGGAGCAAAGTGTTACCACATTTACCACGCAGGGGGTTTCTCTACGTTTTCTATGCACTACCTGATTATGATCAGCATTAGAATTCTTACATCGAGCAGCATTAAAATACTTCAGCTTTTTCTTTAAGCAAGAAACTCCCCAAATTTATCTTAGAAAGCAGATGGGCCCTATTATCTGTGCCTATGAAAATCCTATTTACGATGTTGTACATTTCACGCTGTGATATCATATCTGGAACCAGTCACTCGCCCCATCTGCAACGAACAACTGTTCTCATATGTGTGTTAGGGGGTGAGGATCTGGCTGCAGAGTCTCATGATGTCACACCAACGTTGTATTATTTTACAATAGCTTGCAAATAATAGCTGCTATATTTATCAGTGTTTTTATGTCAGTAGGGCCTTTGTTTTGAAAAGGAAGAGAAAGGTTTGCAGGAGGGTTTCTAAAACACTTTCTTATGATTCACACTTACTTGCCAAAAAAGTTTTCAACTTTACTGAGCTTCCCCAGCAAGATACAAAAGTGTCGTGATTTCTCAAGCTGCTCTGCTACAACCAGGGTAGGCAACGCTCGGACTAAACTTCATGTGTCTCAACTCAAGCAGTTTATTCCATAACATATATGTCTATATTGGTTTGTGTGTACAGAACACCAAAAGAAAAGGTCAGGGTTCAATGATCTGCTTGCTTCCAAGGTCATCTTGGAAAAAAACAATCCATGAAAATCAGGGAAACCCCAGCCTCCATACCCACAGCTTTCCAAGGAAAAACATCCTCTTAATGGCAAAGCAGGCTCTGCACCTCCTTATGCTCTGCACTCCCACTCCACCTGACCCCAGCAGCCCTGCAGGGAGGGTCTGGGAGACACTGGAGGCGTGGGGCAGACACGAGGTTCTGGCTGGTGCTTCACAGGATGATTACGGTCCTTTGGGTCAGTGGTCCTTAATACATAACCTGACTTCATCTGTTGTGCAGAGCCAACACCATCCGCTTACGCAACTGCGCAGGATTTACTCAATCTTGTTTGCCTCCAGACTGGCTGATGTGATTCCAACCAACCCGATACGCTTGGTGTTTGCTCACTGCAGACAGTTTTATGGGCAGGGAAGGGGGAAGTCTACGTACTCTGAAGCGCCTGAACTCAGATCCCCTTTTCTGTGGAAGGACACTTCTGCACGATTAAATGAATCCAGGAATCCTGCAGGGCACACTACTCCATGCTCCTTTTCAAAAACTGAGTTATGTCAGATACAGGACCAGAAGCCATTAAGACTAATGGTATTGACAGACATCAGCACTCATAAAGATAACACTTTTGTTCTTCCTGGCCTAGGACTGCTTAATCTTCACGGCACTTGTGTTTTATCGGAGCGATCTCCACATCTGCCAGCAGTTTCAGTGGACTGGGCTTTCGGGAGCTTTTAGTTGCATAGCTGCATTGCCGGGGTCCAGCAACACCCCCAGAGTTCACAGTAGGGTCTTTTCTCTCTAACGCATCTCTCACTCAAATAAATGTAGATCTGGTGTTTTCAGGATGCTGCAGGGGATGCCATCTGCTCAGAGAGTCACAGAGAGCACTGAAGTTTGCTCAGGAACATCAGATTCAGACTAGAAGGTTCATTCTCCTCTTCTGCAGGCTCCTGCAGAGCATTTTTGCAGGTGGCCATGCCAGACCAATGCTCTACTTTTGGGGATTAACAGAACAGGTATTTGTTCACTATGTCTCTTGCCATTGTACAGAGCAGTGTTGAGTATTTGTTCATTCACTAAAGCTGCTTTCAGGATCTCACCTATCCTGGTTGAGGCCACAATGATGAATAGTCTTGATGAGATCATCAGGATGAATGAGATGAGGATAAGAGATACTGAACTGGGATGCCTGTGTCCTAACACTCAGCCTTGAATTATTAAATCCAGCTTCTACAGCCTCAACTGTTTCTCCGAGAAGTGGAACTGGATGAAAGGAAAACAGCTACAGCTTAAGAAAGCACGTAGGAGCCTTCCAGTTACGCAGCACATGACCTGGAGTAGACACTACGCACTTACAAGAATGAGGGATTCTCTTGCCAGAGAGCACGCAATCACAGCTCCTCCGGGACGCAGCATTGCCATGGGATTCTCAGGTAGCAGTCATAGGCTGATGTGTCTCATCCGCAGCTGCACTTGACCTCATAGGCAGTCTACACACGCTGCACTTAATGCTATCAGGCTGCGCTACCCACAACAGGGGCCAAAACCACTTGTGGAGGTAAGGCAGAAGCTTTAGTTGGTGCCATATGTGACTGCAGCCAAGGGGGAAATCACAGCTTGAGGCTTTCATTTCTTTCCTCAGCATTTGCTTCACAGTGTGGATGTCTATGATGGTCTTTAAAAAGGTGCTGGCCCAAGGTCTGGGTCGCTCACTCTGGTCATCAGCAGGGACATGCCGTGTAGTTGTGGTTCTGGTAGCTAAGAGCTGATCGGATTGGCTGGAATCAGCCAATCTTACATGTGGATTCCCCATCACACCTCCAGAAATGATGCCATTATATCATTACACAAGAATTACTACACAATTGAGAAGGAATCAGACAAAACTTGAGGTGATGCCATTGCAACTTCAATGCATTGATGAAAGCACTCTCGCCAGCATGACAACACTATTAAACAGCAACGCACCGATGTGTTTGGGATGTCTCAGCACTTGTCCATCATGGCCTCACTGGTTTTCACCTGCTGTTTTTCCCCAGCCAGTCTGGTCTCACTGAGATGCTGGGTGTGTCACGAAGAACATCACACCACGTCAAGGTGCAATGCACGACAACAGGGGTTGTAGGATGCTGTCCTCTGCTCCTCAGTGAACCTCATCCCTGCCTCCCTTTATGCACAACTCCTTCTGAGATCCAACTGCCCACACAAACGGCAAGTCCACCCTCACATTTTGCCAGATATTCAGACAACTGCTGCCTAATTATGGCTGCAGTTTTGCTGCTCCAAATGGAAGCACAACGTCCAATCTTTGATCTTTAGAGACGAGAACATGCCTATTGCTGTTCAAGGCAAATAACCACGTGCGCAACTCATTTTCTGCATCTTCATGGGCTTTTCAGCTCCATCTGCTATCTGTGCCTTACTTCAGTAAACCATACACTGTCATCAGTGGCTGGGTCTGCCCTGTCACCTCAGAGGAGTGCAAAGACAATTCTGCAAGTAAATCACTACCTGGCCATCTGATATTAATTTAACCATAGGTTCTAACACTTTACCGGAATGCAGCAAAGGGCACGGTCCTGTGAGACCCCAGGGGCCACAGCATTACCCAGAGCATGAGTGTCCCTTTTGTTGTGGGAGGAAGACTTCTGGGAAGAGTTAGACTGAAAGAGTAAGAGTAGATCTGGAAGTGGAGGTATCTGCACCTCATTGCTGAGGGCTAATAAACGCCTTTGTGAGGAATGCCAGCCATAAGTATCTTGCTAAGGGCATTAACTTTTACTTAGTATATCAACACCTTGTCATGCAACCAACTAACACTGATTTCCAACAACTGCCTGTGATTTCCACAGACTGATCACAAGAGCATGGGTATTTATGTTCCAGGTACCTGAATTAGCTCTCCCCTTTTCAGTCCTGCTG